>NC_142937.1:15572726-15587726 GCF_046866305.1 Octopus bimaculoides
GAGGGCCGGTTTCCTTGTTTCAATCATGTATATATTCCCCATCTGGATGGAATGCCAGCTGAGTGGACTGGAGCAACGTGAAATGAAGTGTTTTGCTCAAGAACACAGCACATCACCCAGTCCAGGAATCGAAACCACAATCTTTTGATCATAAGTCCAACACCTTAACCACTAAGCCATGTGCCTACACATATAAGAGCACTGGAGTTGATGCAATTGATTAGCCCCCTCTCACCAAATTTCAGGCCTTGTGCTTATAGTTGAAAGGATATATAAATGGTTTGACAGAATCTGATGAGTCCAAAGACAGCATTGTGTGCCAGTGACTCCTTTGGCATAAACTCTTCTGCAGGATGCCCTTCCTAACACCAAAACATATTACATAAATACATATTTGTTAGTTTACTAATGAGTTTGGGTTTTTTAACAATCATGTGTGTGCATATATGTGTTGTGTGTGTATGTATGTAATGGCTGTGAAGGTGGGGTGCATTGTGTGTGTGTGTGTGTGTTTGTGGATATGTTTGAAATTACAGTATGTCGCAATATATAAGCAAACAAAATAGAGAATAAAAAGAGCATTTATGGTTGAGGATCTGTGAGAAGGGCCAAAGTTAGTAACAGTGAATTTTATAAATGAAACAGCAAAAGAAAAAGAAAAACAACAACAACAGCAGCAATGCCACCATAATAATAATAATAATAATAATAATAATAATAATAATCCTAATAATCCTTTCTACTATAGGCACAAGGCCTGAAATTTGGGGGAGGGGGATAGTCGATTTCATCGACCCCAGTGTTCAACTGGTGTTTACTTAATCGACCCCGAAAAGATGAAAGGCAAAGTTGACCTTGGCGGAATTTGAACTCAGAATGTTGCAGCAGACGAAATACCACTAAGCATTTTGCCCAGTGTGCTAACTATTCTGCCAGCCCGCTGCCTTTAATAATAATAATAATAAAAATAAAAATAATAATAATAATAATAATAATAATAATAATAATAATAATAATAATAATCCTCCTCCTCCTCCTTTCTACTATAGGCACAAGGTCTAAAATTTTGTTGGGTGGGCTTAGGTGATTACATTGACCCCCCCAGTACTTGACTGGTACTTTATTTTATTGACAGCGGTTGATGCTACATAAAAAGCACTCAGTGCCTCTGCAGAATTGCTGACATTAGAAAGGGCATCCAACTATAGAAACCAGGCCAAAGCAAACAGTAGATCTTCTGACTTTCCAGCGCCTGTCAAACCGTCCAACCCATGCCAGCATGGAAAATGGATGTTAAACAACAATGATGATGATAATGGTGATGTTTAAAGTGTTAAGCACACTGTGAAATAGCAAATAATACTTGCTTTAATGGCAGAGTAGGAATCAATAATTTCTGTTTAGAAGTGAAGTTATATGTTTATTGAAACTTTCAGGGATGTCTGTTTTAAGTTTTAAGGGTGTTTATCTTAATGGGAATAATTGTTTTGAAGGTGTTATGAGTTTGCAGGTGTCTTGTGAACATTGTTTTGTATAAACATGGATTTTTAATTCTGATCCACATACTCTCCCTGGCCTCATATAGCTGCCACACCCCACTTCTAGTCTCTCTGATTTTTCTCACCACCACTTACTACACTCACCTCTTCCCCTTCTCTAGACATTTCCCCTTCACACTCTTACAGAACATTTTTCTTTATCCCCTTTGTGCCACTTATACTTCTCCCCACTGTTCCACCATCTATTTCTCTCTCTTTCACTTTGATTGTTTCTCCCTATCTTTCTCTCTTACTCTATTTCTCCTTCCTCTCCTTTCATTTCCGGCTGAGGTAGCCAAGTATCTCCTCTATAGTAAGACATGTACCTCTATCCCTCTACTCTACCTCCCAACTGGCACAAAGCCATCTCACTCAGTACCAGTCCCTCTCCCAAGTCAAGGGGCCTTTGTCTTGCTGACAAGACCCTGATGGTGTTGGTGCCACATAAGGAGCATCAATATCGGTGCCACATGGAAAGCACCCAGCAGAACTCTGAAAAGTGGGTGGCGTTAGGAAGGGTGTCCTGCCGTAGAAACCATACCAAAGCAGACAATGGAGCCTGGTGCTTTCCAGTTTGTCTAGCTCCTATTAAACCATCCAATCTATGGAAGCATAGAAGAGAGATGTTATATTATGATGATGATGGTGATGGTGAACGTTATTTGATGAATGAAAACCAGCAGACATTTTGGTAGAGTGTGAAGATGAAAATTATTATTAAGTTTGATTTGTGCAAATATATACATGTCTAAAAATTTTACATATCCATGTTTTATATAAACATGGATATTTAGTTCTGTCAGAGTTGTTTGATGAACTCTAAAGCCAACAAACATTTAGGTAGAAAGTGTGAAGATGAAAATTATTATCAAATTTGATTTGTGCCAGTATGTACATGTCTGAAAACTTTAAAACTGTGTTTGAATAGTCACATATCAATTTGCCTTAATTTTTAATGTGATCGAGTTTTATCAATTCATGCAAAAAAGAAAAAACAAACAAATGAAAAAGTGCTAAGGCAAGCGATCAGAGAAATGGTTGCAAAAGTGATCAGTAAAATTCCTGAATTAGGTGAAATGTTGGTAGGAGAAACTCTGCAAAATAAGTGGTCAATTATGTTGGCACATTTATCAGAGTATCAGGTTGACAATTTTGTTTTGGGACATAAATTATTGCCCATTAGTATTGCAAAGTAGTCACCCTCAGATTCTATGCTATCAACCTGAAATAGATCAACGTTAAAAATCTCCCATGAGTGTGAGCTTACAACCTTTTTTTCACTTTATGCTTCAAATCAAACTAGCAAAATCTCTATGAAATAGTTCATGTGTATCATATGGTGATGGACAATAAAAACTACCTAGAATTATTGATTTCTTTTTCAGATTATCATCATTGATTTCACAGACTTTTCATTCTCAAAACCCAGGGTGTGAAGATTTTAAGTTTTAGATCCTCACCATCAAAGTGGTCCATAATACAAAATAAGGATATCACTTTTTTTTTTTCGATAATTAGCTTTGGAACATTCATAACGTCGTATTCCTACAAGCTGAATACAGAATATCCAAAATTTTGTTATCATTATCATCAATGAATTTACAAACCCTATAGAAGTACCAACTACCTGCTACTTATTCACTGTTCCCCCTGTCACATAGAAGCACTTACAAAGTTGTCTGGTGTCTCTATTTCATGAAGCTATTCATCTGATCATAAAGGTATGTGACCTGGTGGTTAGGGTGTTGCACATACAATTGTAAGATCTGGGTTTCAATTCCTGGATTGGGCAGTATGTTGTTTTCTTGAGCAAAACACTTCCTTTCATGTTGTTCCAGCTCACTCAGTGGTTCCAGTAATAGCTGAGAAGTTAACCTTGCAGTGGACTAGCTTCTTGTCTAGGATGGTTTTCTAATTTTAGATTGCTTCGAAGCCAGGTTAAGCTCTGGTGTTATGAATCTTTGAGCTTATGACATATTTGAATATTCATGTGATCCAAGTGGACCTATGGGGGCCAAAATATTTTCATCTAGAACTCATCTTTAAATTCTCCTTCCTCTGATTCTATACATTTGAGAACTACATCAACCAATCGTTTGGTAATGTGGAGTTCAGTCAACCTGTTATTAAACAGCTAATGTCACAACGAAATGTACTGTGTACAAAATTTCATGTTTATACATACCTGTTTATATGTCTGTCTGTCTGTCTGTCTGTCTGTCTGTCTGTCTATCTATCTATCTATCTATCTATAGATTATATATATGTGTGCGTGCGTGTGTGCTTATGTCTATATATTTGTGCATATATGTACATATATATATATGTGTGTGTGTATGTATGTGTGTATATGCATATATGTGTGTTTGTGTGTGTATGTATGTATATATGTGTGTGTATATATGTATATATATATATATATATATGCATATGTGTATATATATATATATATATATATATATATATATATATATATATATATGTATTTATATGTATGTATATGTGTGCATGTGTATCCATATATATTAGTTGAAGCCATTACTTCTGAAATAATCAAAATTTTAATGATTAAGAAATAACTTTTACAATTTAATACTTTATCTACCAGATTTCAATATCTAATGAAGGCAATTTTGTTTTCATTTTGTGTTTTTAATTTTATGACTTCATCTGAATAACACAAAGGGAAAAATTGAGATTCATTAAAAATGTAAAATTTTGATATTTGCATTGTTCTTACCGATTTACGTGTTGTTTTTTTTTTTCTCTTGAAACTGAAGATGATATTCAGCTTTCAAATAATTAGGTGATGAAAAATTTTGGTTAAACTTTTTCTGTGCCAAAAAATAGTTTTTGAAAGATTGAATTAATTTACCACATTGTCATTCATCTATGAGACAATAGGGGAACCCTTACCTGAGCACTAGGCCTGCTAGAGCAGCCAGTTTTCCATCACATGACACTCAATTAAAGATATGAATCAAATAAACGTTCAGTTGACTTTCAGTTCTTTCTGTGCTCTTGAGCACTTTGGGTAGGAAACTGATGCCACTGGTTTCTATTGGCTGTGGTCTTCTGTACATTTGGTCATGTGATTTTGGCGTCTCTCATGTCGGTTATGAATGTTCTGTACTTTTTGGTTTTTGGTCTTTCTCTCCCGTTTTATCTTTGGTGGTATCCATTTGAATGCTGTTTCAGAATGGCATTTTTCTGGTAGCCAGAGTATGTGACCTGCTAGTTTTAATCTTCATCATCATCATCATCATCATCATCATCATCATCATCATTGTTTATCGTCCGCTTTCCATGCTAGTATGGGTTGGACGATTTGACTGAAGACTGGTGAAACCGGATGGCAACACCAGGCTCCAATCTGATTTGGCAGAGTTTCTACAGCTGGATGCCCTTCCTAACGCCAACCACTCAGAGAGTGTAGTGGGTGCTTCTACATGTCACCCGCACGAAGGCCAGTCAGGCGGTACTGGCAACTGTGATAATTTGGCTAGCGATACATAAAGCATGGCCATACTTGAGCAGGTCATCCAAACACAACGTATGTTGATCAACTTACCAGAGATACTGGATGCCTCCCTGAAGATCAACTTCAGCTAATGTGGCACTGAGACGGATGGTGTGTACAGGTTAAAAATATCCAAGCAAGCTCAACCAACTGATGATGATGATACATAACAAGTAAGATTGGAGGGTCATGGCTGGAACACTTTTGATTATAGCTCTATTTGATCATTGCTGATCTGGGTCTAAACAATAACATTCTAATCACACTGGAGGCTTTAGACCATAATAGTTGTTTGAAAAAAAAAAAACCCAAAAAACAAAAAAAAACTTGCATCAGCCAAGTTTTTTTTATAAAATAACATTTAAAAAAAAAAACATTTTAAAATATCTTCTTTCATTGTTGGACTATGTTTTTCTTATTTGTTCTTTTTATCTTTTTTTATCTGTCCTTTTTATCTCTTTGTTGATGTGTTGTTGTTGCTGTTAAGCTCTACCTCATCTCCACTTAACTCTTTACCTTTCAGTTTACTCTGCCAAATATAAAGTCTTTTTTTCATTCACATTGCTTTGAATTAAGCATGTAACTTGTAGATGTCTTGCAACTTCAAGATTTCAATGATGTGATTGTCTATTTTTATACTGACTTGGCAAGATATGTGTGAGAGGCAGGATATGGCCAGTTTTAACATAAGACAGGTAGAACACTTTGACTGGATATGACCAGTTTAAATGCCAAAAGGTTAAACAAACCTATGATCAAGGCTGCTCTAGCTCTGACCATCTCTTTCTTCTCTTGGGCATTGCATATCCTTGAATACATTACGTAATGTACAAACCCCATTTCAAGATGGTAGAGTTTAATTTGTGAGAGTACATGGCTTAGTGGTTACGGTGTTACACTCATGATCATAAGGACATAGTTTCAATTCCCTGACTAGGCATTGTGTTCTTAAGCAAACCACTTTGTTTCATATTGCTTCAGTTCACTCAACTGTAAAGAAATTCCAGCAATAGTTGGGGAGTGAACCCTGCTATGGACTAGCTTCCTATTCAGTGGGTAATGTTTTAATCTCAGTCGCCATGGAGACTGGGCTAAGCTTCCAGTCTTATGATCCCTAGGGCTCATGACAAACCCTAACCTAAGAATTTACTTTGAGGAATATTTGGTTGCTATTTGGAACAGATGTATTGACTATGTAGAGGCTGTCCCATTGGCTTATGTTTTATAAGCTGTGTGTATTTTAATCAATCATTGTATTTTCTTGTCTACCTGAATCTTATTCTGCTTGAAATATTACAAATCTTCTTCAATTTTGATTTCATTGTTGCCAAGCATCTGGAAAAAAAATGACAAAAACTACTAAATTTGGACTATCTTTCAAAATGTCACATTCTTTCTTTTGTTTAATTCTCATTGATTTTAAAGTAATTTGTTAAAAAATATGAAATTATAAATCATTCTTACTTTTCCTATTATTTAAATAAATTTTTATAATTATTTTAATATTTTTTTTTTACATTTTGTGGTAAAGCTCTTGTTGTAAAACTAACAAGACTTAATATTTTTAATATTTTAATAGTTTTTTTTTTCCATTCTTATGAGACTTTTGCACTTTTTAGACTATAATGTAGCACATTATTTCACTTTTTTATTCTTCTTAACTCTTATTTCAAACGTATATATATATATATATCTACACTCTCTGAGTGGTTGCTACACTCTCTGAGTGGTTGGCGTTAGGAAGGGCATCCAGCTGTAGAAACTCTGCCAAATCAGACTGGAGCCTGGTGTTGCCATCCGGTTTCACCAGTCTTCAGTCAAATCGTCCAACCCATGCTAGCATGGAAAGCGGACGTTAAACGATGATGATGATATATATATATATATATATATATATATATATATATATATATGTGTGTGTGTGTGTGTGTATCCTATATCTTGAGAGTATGCCCTGGCACATAGCCACCTCTCTCACTCTCACCTTTGCTCTCTCTCTTACTCCCTCTCATCTTTGCTCTCTCTCATGCTTGCTTTCTCATTCTCACTCACTTTCTCTCTGACTGGGTAGCCACGCATCTCCTCAACAGCATAATACTTGCTTCTGTCCCTCTGTTATACTCTAACTTCTCATCACCTAACACAAAGCCACTGCCTCTAATGCCACTCCCCTCTCAAAGAATCTCCATCTTGCAAGTTACTTGGTGACCTCACTGGTGCTGGTGCCATGCAAAAAGGCATCCAGTCCACTCTGTAAGGTGGTTGACATTTGAAAGGGCATCCAGCTGTAAAAACAATGCCAAAAGAGACCTCACTGGTGTTGGTGCCACATTAAGAACATCCAGCCCACTTTGTGAATTGCTTGGCATTAGAAAGGGTATCCAACTGTAAACACCATGCCAAAACAGACAGTGGAGCTTGGTGCAGTCCTCTGGTTTGCCAGTTCCTGTCAAACTGTCCAACTCATGCCAGCATGGAAGACAGATGTTAAATGATGATGAAGATGGTGATGATGATGATGATGGTGGTGATGTATGTATATATGTATGTATGTATGTATATATGTATGTATGTATGTATATATGTATGTATGTATGTATGTGTGTATGTATAAATCAATGGGTGGGGATCTCATTCATCATGATTGGCAGGGTACTCAGGTGGAATACTGATGAATATTTATAGTCCATCACACCATGAGTAGGGAAATCAGTGCATTCTTAACTTGTGTAACAACACTTACTGCATATGTCATGCAGTGAAAAATGTAATGAGATGAATATATAACCATTAGTTCAATTCATGTTACATATGTTTCAGTAGCATGGTAATTTATTTGCACGTGATGTATTACATAATATGTTGTGATATTACATATTCATTATTTATTATACTTTATTAGATTGATCTAGCCTTTGATGATTCATGACACCTGAAAGAATGTTAAGTAATGACGCATATTAGATAACAGAAATTATGTAATATCACAGTATATGTAGTACATCATGTGCAAATAGGTTGCTGTGCTATTGAAACATATGTAGCATGAATTGAACTAATGGCTACATCTTCATTTATTACACACACACACACACACACACACACACACACACACACACATGTATGTATATGTGTGTATGTATTTGTCACCATTCTAATTGGAAAGTAAGTGAGACAAGCAAACATTTGTTCTTGCTGTGAAATTAAACCTACAAAGGCCTTCTCAGCCGCTTGGGATGTGTATCAGCCTGACTGGTTTCACTGTTACTCAATATTTCATCAGTGTTTGCTCACATCTCCTCCCAAATTACTGATGATAATTGCAGAAAACTACTTATTAAACTGTGAACAAATTTTGTGACTGACATCACTCATTTGCATATTGATATAAAGTTATTAGTCTGACAAAAATAACTAGAGTACCATTACAGCTTCAGTTCTAGATAATATGCAGATCCATATTGTGCTAGTTGCATGAAGTAAGCAGCCAATCCACACTGTTAAGTGGTTGGCATTAAGAAGGGCATCCAGCCATAGAAGCATGACAAAGCAGACTCTGGAACATGATGCAGGCCTTGGAACCATTAGATTCTGTCAAATTGTCCAACGTCTGCTAACTTGGAAGCTGAACATTAAGTGGTGGTGGTGGTGGCGGCAGCGGCGGTGGCGGTGGCAGCGATGATGACAATGATGATGCTATTTATATGTACTTAATCTTTTTATGGAATATAACGTAGGAGAGCCTTTCCAACAGTTTGGGATGAAGATTGAACTTGTTTCATTACATCAAGCATAAACATATTGAAAGCAAGCACTATACATACATAAATATGTATATACACATACATACACATGTATGTGTGTCTGTATATATATATATGTGTGTGTGTTTGTATATATGTGCATATATGAGTGTGTATATATATGTGTATATATACATATATATATATATATATATATATATATATATATATATATATATATATATATATATATATATATATATATATATATATATATATGTGTGTATGTGTGTGTGTGTTTGTATATATGTGCATATATGAGTGTGTATATATATGTATGTGTATATATATATATATATGCACACATAAATATATATCATAGTAAATTTGCATGTGTTTGTTGCAGAACAAATATGAAATATAAAAAATAAAATTTAAAACAAAAATAATAAATTAAGCCCAAATAACATAAGTGATGTGTCAAAACATAGCAAGCCAATGTCAAATGGTATATCTCAGGAAATTATAATACCATAACCAAGACTGAAGTAAGAAACAATTTAAAAAGTATAACTTCACTGGAAATAGTTTTTCTGTATTGAAATACTTAGTACACAACTTTTCAATTACCCTGGTGGTAGATTAAAAAAGAAATAAGTGTATTTTATTACAAAAAGTGTTATGGATTGATAGTCATATACACACTTAACTTTTACATATGCACACACATGCTTACTTACATACACCTATATACACACCTATATACACACCTATATGTTTGTATACTGTTATCTCTTCCTCTTTCTCCGTATATAAACCTATCTCTGCCCCCATCGATCTGCCAATCTGTATGTATATATGCAAGCATGTATGAATGTATGTATGTATCACTTTTGCTCTTTTACTTGATTCTGCGGCCATGCTGGAGCACCGCCTTTAGTCGAACAAATCGACTTCAGAACTTATTCTTTGTAAGCCTAGTACATATTCTATTGCCCTCTTTTGCCAAACCACTAAACTACGGGGACGTAAACACACCAGCATCAGTTGTCAAGCAATGGTGGGGGGGGGGGGGACAAACACAGACACACACACACACACACACACACACACATGCATGCACGCACAATGGGCTTCTTTCAGTTTCCGTCTACCAAATCCACTCACAAGACTTTGGTCGACCCGAGGCTATAGTAGAAGACACTTGCCTAAGGTGCCACACAGTGGGACTGAACCTGGAACCATGTGGTTGGTAAGCAAGCTATTTACCACACAGCTACTCCTGCGTCTGGGTGTGTATGTATGTATATAATATGTATGAATAAATATATATATATATATATATATATATATATATATATATATATAATATGTATAGTATGTATGAATGTATATATATGTATCGTGTGTATTCTTTTATTCTTTTGCCATTTTACTTGTTTCACTGATTAGACTGTGGCCTTGCTGGGGCACTGACTTGAAGAGTTTAGTCAAACAAATCAACTCCATATTCTTAAGCCTGTTACTTATTCTATCAGTAACTTTTTGCTGAAGTGCTAAGTTATAGGAACGTAAACAAACCAACACTGGTTGTCAAGCAGTGAGAGAGACAAACGCAGACACAAAGATTTACACACACACACACACACACATGGGTTTCTTTCAGTTTTGTCTACCAAATCCACTTATAAGGCTTTGGCCAGCTCAGAGCTGTAGTAGAAGGCATTTCCCCAAGTTGTCATGTAGTGGAACTGAACCCCGAGCAATATGGTTGGGGAGCAAACTTCTTACCACACAGCCACTCCTATGCATGCATAATTATATATATATATATATATATATATATATGTATATACATACAAATGTAAAGACAGACGAAATGTTCTTTTCTACTCTAGGCACAAGGCCCAAAATTTTGGGGGAGATAGGCCGGTTGATCAGATCGACCCCAGTACACAACTGGTACTTAATTTATTTGACCCTGAAAGGATGAAAGGTAAAGTTGACCTTGGGGTCCATAAAATAAGTAGAAGCAAGAAAAGGAAACAGAATTGAAGGAGGATTCTAATGATAATGATAGTAATAATAATAATAATACTAATAATAATAATAATAATTATTATTATTATTATTATTATTATTATTATTATTATTATTATTATTAGTATTATTTAGTATCATTTTATTTGTTTTAATTTTGTATTTAAAACACAAACACACACAAAAATTTATGGTAGGCTCAAAAATCTATAAGGTATTTAAAATGGAAACGAAAGTATGTTATTTAAACATTGAACATGTTTTAAATGTAAAATGAAACAATATGGAAAATGTATGCAGCTTCTACAGCAGCCATTTTTATACAGGGATTATTCTTGCAAAGTTACTCATCAATCTAATTCAGTAGCCAACTGTCTTTTAATGGGGTACAAAATTAATCCATACAATTGTAGAGTCCTTGTAGGACTTTATGTCTTTGAACTGGCTTAAAGATCCACAACTGCATTAGATATTCGCAAAGTTAGGGAAATGTGTTAGAATGTGAACTGGTTAGGAAAATGGAACACATAACATTTGTTGTGATCATGAATTTAAATTCATTTTTGATGGTCAGTTGCTTAACACTTCTTAAATTTTTGCTAGAATACAGCTGGTGCTCATTATCTCTGTACATGTCTTTGAATGAAAGAAACTCTTGTATGATTTCAGTTTAACTATGGATAATGTCTGAGTACGTGACTATGACTGAATCTAATTTCTTCATATTATCTGCATCGTCAAAAACATTCTGGATCTAAAATACTAATGTCGGAAGTTACATTTTTAAAATACTTAAATTTTTTGCCTGTACTATTTATAACAGAATCTAACGACACTAAGTTGTATTCAACTATCAATTTCTGTCAGACATCAAATATTTTTTCATCCTCAGCAATTTAATCACTGAATATTTCCATTTTTTTTTCACTCTGTCTGTCTTGCTTGCATTCTGTTTTAATATCACATAATATCACATTTTTGACTCAACTTGGTTGCTTCATTTTTAATCTGTTTGAATTGAGTTTCATGTTTAGTTCACATTCTTTTCATATCATTTTCAAAAATCTGAATCAAATAAGAATCTCTGAAAAGATCTAGACTACTTTTCTATAAATATATGGCTAGGTTGAAAGTCTTGCTAGCACTTTAGTCTACAGAATAAGAATAACTAAACATTCATAAGTACTGGGTGTTTTCTGCATAACTTTTGCCTGTGTGAGCTGTTAAGGGGTTTATATATTTTTTATTTCACCATTTAGGTGCAGGCATGGCAGTGTGACAGGAAGCTTGCTTCCCAACCACATGATTTTGGGTTCAGTTCCATTGCTTAGCATCTTGGGCAAGTGTCTTTTACTGTAGCCTTGGGCTCACCAAAGCCTTGTGAGTTGATTTGGTAGATGGAAACTGAAAGAAGTCCATCATGTATAAAATTATCCTTATATATATATATATATATATATATATATATATATATATATATTGCGCCGCCTTACTGGCACATGTGCCGGTGGCACATGAAAAACAACATTGAGTGCTGCCGGACTGGCTCCCATGCAGGTAGCATGTAAAAACACCTTTTGAGCGTGATCATTGCCAGAACTGCCTGACTGACCCTTGTGCCAGTGGCATGTAAAAGCACCCACTACACTTGGAGTGGTTAGCCTTAGGAAGGGCATCCAGCTGTAGGAACTTTGCCAGATCAGATTGAGCCTGATGCAGCCTTCTGGCTCACCAGTCCTCAGTCAAACCGTCCAACCCATGCCAGCAAAGAAAGTAGACATTAAACAATGACAATGATGATGATGATGATATATATATAATGTTATCATCATCTTCCTAACCATCATTTAACATTTGTTTTCCATACTGGCATGGGTCTGACAGTTTGACAGGAGTTGGCAAACCAGAAGATTGCACGAGACTTCACTGTCCATTTTGGCATGGTTTTTACATTTATATGTATGTTTGTGGTGTCTGTGTCTGTGTTTGTTCCCTCACCACAGCTTGACAATCAGTGTTGGTGTGTTTATGTCCCCGTAACTTAGTGGTTCAGCAAAACAGACCAAAAGGATAAGTACCAGTCTTTGAAAAAAAAGAAAAGGACTGCAGTTGATTCATCCAAGGTGGTGCCCCAGCATGACTGCAGTCTAATGACTGAAACAAGTTAAAGATAAAAGATTAAAGATTCAAAACTCATGGTTAAACAACTGCTAGTGTTGCTTTGTTAAATTCTACAAGGCTTTTTTACTACTTCTGACTTGATGGATGTTCAACCACTATCCCAAAATTCCTTAAGGGATAGTGACTTGATATGAGCATGATTGTCCTAGGTAAACTGATGTAAAAAAAAAAAAGGTAGAGACCCTTTCTAGAGTCCTCCTTCAAAAACCAAAGAAACAAACAAAAACAATTTGATTTGAATATTGGGTTGTTCGGAAAGTTTGTGCCGATTTTTAAAGGAAAGAAAAAGGTCAATAAATACTTGCCATTACATTTTTAATCAACCAAATATGAACCATTTTGTTGCACAATGCGTCTCCATCTTTCTTTTAACTTGAAAATACCCTCTTCCCAGAACTGAGGTGGTTTCGTGGCAAATAAATCGAATGGTAAGCTACTATAAATCGGCACGAACTTTCTGGACAACCCAATATTAGGGTTTATTGCAAAGCAGCAAACTGGCAGAATCATTAACATGCTGGGCAAAATGCTTTGCAGCATGTTCCCTGTCTTCACATTCTGAGCTCAAGTTCCACTGAGGCCGACTTCGCCTTTCAGCCTTTCGGTGTTAATAAAATTAGAACCAGTTGAACACTGGGGTTGACGTAATTGACTTACCCACTCCCTTGAAATCGCTGGCCTTGTGCCAAAATTTTAAATCAGTATTAGAGCTTATTACATCAATTAAAACGAAATTTAAATCATTGTGGGGCATCCATGTATTTACTCTACAACAAGACACCTATATCTGTTCCATCTATACCCTAAATCTCTCAACTGACATAAAGCCACTTTCCTTCAATACTACCTGCCCCATCCTAGTTGAGGGGTTTATATCATGCAAGGTACTTGGTGATGACCCTGTTGGTGCTGGTACCACATACAAAGCACCCAGTACACTCTGTAAAGTCGTTAGCATTGAGAAGGGCATCCAGCTGTTGAAACCATACCAAAACAAATAATGGAGCCTGGTGCATCTTCTGGTCTTGACATTTCCTGTCAAACTGTCTAACCCATGCCAGCATGAAAACGGAGGTTAAATGATGAGGATGATGATGATGATGATGATGATGATGTACATCAAGTGCATAAAGAATGCACTTGAAGCAACTTACATAGCTTTATTTAGAGAGTAGATATCTTTCTCGACAAGGTGCTTACTGTTTTGCAAGAATCACTGTTTTGTGTAATTATTTGCAGCTGTAAGTCTTTGATTGCTGAAAGAAGAATGTTGCAAAAACTTTTCAGCCCTTGCTCCAGGTAATTTGCTGGATTGCAGTAATCTTTCCATTTTCTCACTGCTTGCTCTTACATGTTGCTAGGATAAAGAAAAATTTATCACTTCTGCCAATATTGTTAATAGAATTCACATCATCATCGTCATTGTCGTTGTTGTCGTCGTCATCATCACCATTATCATTTAACAGCAGTTTTCTATGCTGGTATGGGCTGGACTGTTTGACAGGCACTGGCAAGCCTGAGAACTGCTGCAGGTTCCATTGTCTGCTTTGGCATGATCTTTACGGTTGACTGCCCTAAACACTTTACAGGTTGTACTGGGTGATTTTTACATGGCACCATCTCCAGTAGGATCACTTGCAAGACAAAACCCCCTCGGCTGGGAGAGGGAGTGGCACTGAGGGAGGTGGCTTTGTATCAGTTGAGAGGTAAAAGTATAATAGAGGGATAGAGATAGGTGTCTTACTATAGAGGAGATAGATGACCACCCCAGTAGAATTGCAAGCTTTGTTAGCTATTTTGGTTTCAGTCCTTATTTTGAATAGAACCAAGGCTGATCAAGACAGTAACAGATCATTATCTGTGTCAGGGCTGAGGTATATTACCTTTTTATCAATCAGTAATCAATGTTGCTCTAGTAATATCTTGGCAAAATACCTTAATAAGTGAAAAACTATTTCCTTTATTTGTATTTAGGGAA
>NC_142937.1:15592726-15630226 GCF_046866305.1 Octopus bimaculoides
GACTGAACCCGGAACCATGTGGTTCGTAAGCAAGCTACTTTTATTCATTAAATTTGCAAGCTACTTACCACACAACCACTCCTGCGCCTATGTGTATATTTCTATTATATATTTATATCGGCCAATTTGTGTGTGTGTATGTATATATGTGTGTGTGTGTATATATATATATATATATATATATATATATATATAGATATATAGATATATACACACACACATGTATATGCATGCATATATGTATATATTATATATGTGTGTATGTCTATGTGTGCATGTGCATGTGTGTGTTTGTATATAAATATATGTATACACACACACACACACATATATGAATATATACACGCACACATATGAATGCATATATGTATGTATTATATATTTGTGTGTGCGTGTGTATGCATGTATACATACATAGATACATACATACATGTGTGTATATCTGGTTTGTATAAACTATGCCATCTAATTGATAACCAACTAACACCACTTCTTCTCCACCCCATCACAAATATCATTAATCACAATATATATTTATTACGAAAAACAACAACACCACAAATAAAACAACAGACAATGGCATTTATTTCATTTAATTTTGTATAAATCTTCATGCCTCAGTAAGTATATTCTTATTGCCTTGTCTGACTAGTCAGTCATTGTTTGTATACAGCTGCTTGTTTTAACTTCTCTTTTACCTTTCAATTTATTTGTCTATTTGTCTATATATATGTGTGTGTGTGTGTGTGTGTGTGTGTGTGTGTGTGTGTGTGTATGAGAACATTTTGTAAACAAACTTATAAGCACAGCATGTGTTGGTATTCTACATAAATAGAGAAATTTGAGAATGTGTGTGTATGTATATATATATATAGGCGTAGGAGTGGCTGTGTGGTAAGTAGCTTGCTTACAAACCACATGGTTCCGGGTTCAGTCCTACTGCGTGGCACCTTGGGCAAGTGTCTTCTACTATAGCCTCGGGCCGACAAAAGCCTTGTGAGTGGATTTGGTAGATGGAAACTGAAAGAAGCCCGTCGTATATATGTGTATATATATATATATATATATATATATATATATATATATATATATATATATGTATGTGTTTGTGTGTCTCTGTTTGTCCCCCAACATTGCTTGACAACTGATGCTATAGAATAGAGTAAGTACTAGGCTTCCAAAGAATAAGTCCTGGGGTCGATTTGCTCGACTAAAGGCGGTGCTCCAGCATGGCCACAGTCAAATGACTGAAACAAGTAAAAGAGTAAAAGAGTAAAGAGTATATATATACGTATATAAATGCACACACACACACACACACACACACACACACACTATGTAAATGTGAGTGTATGTGGTTATGTGTGTTTAACCCTGAAGGGCTCTGAATTTGTGTCCCAAAGAGAATGTTGTCCATAAAAATTTTAAATTACATTTTTTTGTTGTTGCTTAGATCCCAACAATGCACCACTACATCATCATTCCATAAAATGTGTTTATGGGGAGAAAAATATTTAAAAACATCACTATATGTGACAAAGAAATGAGGAAGGTATCAGGTGGTCTTGTGATGTGCTAGAAACAACAGCTAAATCACCCTTAAATCTCACACCATTTTGTCTGAAAATTATCTTGAAATTATAAACAGAAACAAGTTGCAGATTCAGACAGTCTCTATTTTAAAACTATGATAATAAAATATTCAAAAGGAAGCTGAAAGTTAAGGATTTATTAAGGTGAGGGTGGGGGTAATTGAAAAAATTAAAATTTCACTATTGTTTTAAAATTATATTCCATTTTCTATTTGAAAATAAAGGAAATGGCAATTGTAATGGTTTCCAATTTTTTTTTTTAACCTTCAAGGCTTCTATTGTTTTTTAGTGTGTAGTGAAAAAAAATAGCAATAAGTGGCATTGGGTGGAGGAAGGGAGGGGTTGAAAAATATTCATAAATTTTCAAAATTTCTTTACTAAATAGCACACTTATGTGGGTGTGCTATTCCAAAAGTCCGTCAAGGCATTCAATTGTGAAAATTAACTGCCAATGATGGGATGCTCAGCTTGTGTGTGTATGTATACACACACACACACACACACACACACACACACACATATATATATATTCACTGATGACCACACCCTCCCCCTTTTCTTATTTCTTCCATCCTATTTCCTAAAATTAACTCCTTTGAAAGGCCACCAGCCCTTGTGAGAAAATGTGTTTATTTACAAATATGTTGATAAGGATACAGGGAAAAAAAGAAAGGAGAAAGTAAAAAAGAAAAATACTTTGTAATGAAATTTCAATGAATTGACCACCTCTCTCTCTCTCCCTCTCCCTCTCTCTCTCTCTCTCTCTCTCTCTCTCTCCCTATCTGTCTATCTGTCTAACCTTTCCCAAACCTTTATTATTATTATTATTAACCGGTGCATCTCTCCAGCTTACCAGTTTTCAGTCAAACCGTCCAACTCATACCAGCATGGAAAGCAGATACTAAATGATAATGATGACCTCTCCTTCTGTCTCTATCTATCTATGCATACATACACACACACACACACACACACACACACACACACACACACACACACACACACACACACACACACACACATTTTATAGGTATTCATTTCATATGCACATTATACATATTGTACCTGTGCATGTGTGTGGTTGTGAGTGAGTGTGTATGTATGTGTGTGTGTGTGTGTGTGTGTGTGTGTGTGTGTGTGTGTGTGTGTGTGTGTGTGTGTGTGTGTGTGTGTGTATAGGTGTTGCAATTTCTGAAACCAGGAAGACCTTTATTCAAATAATTATTCAATACAAGTGGGGAGCAAAATAAATGTATTTATTTTCAGTTCATTCTCCACTTCAGTCGGTGAAGCGGAAATAACTTGAAATGTATATCACGAGAAGCCTTAAACTGAAGGCATATGGGGCACGCATACATTCATGCTTGGTTTGCACCAGCTCACTCTGCATCCATAGTGCCGCACACTTATGAATTTCACGCTTACTGAAGAAGACCGTTGACTGTCATAGAGGCAGTTGTTTGTGAGAGATAAGGTGTGTATGTAGGTGTCTGCTTCCTCGTGGATGTAGATGTATTGTACATGGTGTATACATGTATGTCATATGGATGAATATTCTCTTATACATTAAGTGTATATATTGCTTGGATAGAATTATGTTTATGGACGTGTGGGACTTAATGGACTGTGCTGATAAATGTGTGTGTGTGTGTGTGTGTGTGTATGCTTCAGTAGCAGTGTTTAGTATGTGTATATATTAAGTGTCTATATACTATTTATGCCATTAGTGTGTGTATCAGTGTGTGTATATGATTTATTGCATTAATGAGTACGTGTGTATGCGTATGTATTTATATGTGGGGAGGTGTATGTAATGAATATAAAGGCTAGTGAAGTTTGTTGTGTTAATTAGTGTGTTTGTATGGTGTGTTTATATGGTTATGTTTATACAGGTTTTTATTATATGTGACAGTGTATATGAGATGAAAGTATGTTCATTGGTCAAGCCAAAGCTACTAGTAGTGTTTATCATCTCAAATTACAATGAAGAATGAAAGGGGTGGAATTGGGTATGCCATTAAGTCAATTTGGAATGCACTCTGAAAATTAACAATATTTCTTCTCAGTGTCTGTTTCAGCGGTTAATTTTCTCACTCATCCTATCACTTTCTCTCTCTTTGATTCTATAGCTTTGAGCATGATTGTGCTCTGTGACTAGCCTAAGATACCTTCAGTTAATATACAGAATTGTATAATTCTTGAGGTGTACACAGAACAGCGATAGTCCAAACAATAACATATTTATTCATTGTTAATCCATTCTCACTGATTCATCATCATTATCATCATCACTGTCATCATCATCATCACTGTCATCATCATCACCATCATCACCATCATCACCATCATCATTTAACATGCATTTTCCATGCTGGCTTGGGTTCGATGGTTTGATTAGAGATAGCAAACTGCAGCACTGCACCAGGTTCCAGTTTATTTTGGCTTGGTCTCTACAGCTGGATGCCCAAATGTTAATATCTGATCTCTGTTGTTTGTCTTCAGTCCTCTGGGCCACTTCTATTATATTCCCTTTCCTGTAACTTAAAGTTATGCCCTGACACCTCTTCCCCACCATTATCACTCTTTTCCTAACTGGAGTAGCCATGGGTGTAAGCCATATGTATATGGATGCGTATATATGTGTCTGCAAAACAGCAGGACACCTGCTCCTGTCTCTCAATCATACTTTAATCTCACATATTCTAGCAAAAAGCTACCTCCCTCAATATTACACTTTGCTTAGTTGATTGGAGTTTTGCCTTGTGAGTTACATGGTGACCTCTCTAGTGCTGGTGCCACATTAAAAGCACCTAATACACTCTGTGAATTTGTTGGTGTTAGGAAGGGCCTCTAACTGTAGAGACCATGCCAAAGCAGACATTGGAGCTTGGTACACCCCTCTGGCTTATTGGCACCTCTCAAGCTATTGCACCCATGCCAGCATGGAAGATGGAGGTTGAATGATGATGATAGAGAACATGTCCTCCTTTTACACTAGTGAACAGTGTGTGTGTAGTATGTGTTATGAATGCACACAATTCACTAGTGTAAGGGGACTTTAAAAAACTGCAGTGTTTCAACCTCATTGTGTTTCTTCTGCCAGACTAATGCATCTAACAAGAGCACAATGAAATCAAAGCATGGCATTGTCTTGGTGTACCCTTGCATCAATGAATTGCAATGTGTTTTGAACACACATCACCTAAAAGAGGAGGTATTCTCCATTGACAAAAATGAAACAGCAATTAGATGTTTTAATTTCATTCTGCCAGAACATATTAAGAATGAACAAGTTACATTATAAAATTTTATCATAATTATTTATTTACATATCAGGGTAGATGAGCTGGCAGAATTAGTAGAGCATCAGACAAAAGGTGGTGCTCCAGCATGGTCACAGTCAAATGACTGAAACAAGTAAAAGAATAAAAGAATATAATGCTGTGTGCTTCTTTCATCTCATTACATTCTGGCTTCAAATCTTACCAAATTTATCTTTTGGCTTTCATCTCTATGGGGCTGATAAAATAAAGTACCGGTTAAGTGATCTGCTTGATAATATCAACTAAATTCCTCTTTGCCAAAACTGCTGGCCTTCTGCCTAAATTAGAAAAGAAATTTGTATTAAATAACCAACTAACTAACTAATGATAATAATAATAATAATAATAATAATAATAATAATAATAATAATAATAAAAATAATAATAATAATAATAATAATGGTTTCAAATTTTGGCATAAGATCAGTAGTTTCAGGGTATGGGGTTAGTCAATAACATCGACCCCCGTGCTCAAAGGATGAAAGGCAAAGTCAACCTTGGCAGAATTTGAACTCAGAATGTAACGACAGGCAAAATACTGCTAAGCATTTTGCCTGGCATACTAATAATGCTGCCTTAATAATAATAATAATAATAATAATGTTATCATGTACATTGTTTTGTCTTGGTATAAAAGATGGGCCACAACAAATATTCTGCTCAATATCACAGATTTGCTTGTCAGTTTCTTGACCTTAACCAGTTGAGCATGTCCCTTAGTGGTTGATGATATGTGCATCTCTGATCATGAGCAGAAGTAGTGGGGGAGCATCATAGCCATGTTATGAGAGGAATTCTTTGGGGTTTGGATAAGTCACCTTTAGAAACAGGGGTGTTTTGTTCATCATCCTTAAACAACCCTTATTCAGGGGCCTTATGAGTGGGATGGGCTACTCGACCTGAAGAAAATTCTAACTGGGCCCCACCTGCAATTTTTCTTCATTTTCTTTTACTGACCTTTTAGTGATATATATATATATATATATATATATATATATATAAATTTAGATTCAGGTGAATATGGTACTTAAGTTTAGGCACCAGACTTTTGTATGGTATTATCCACACAGTTTCAAAATAAGGTGATTAAAATCAAAATAAGGTGTTGCTTATTTTGATATATATATATATATATATATATATATATATATATATATATATATATATATATATATATATATATATATATATACATATCTATGTATATTCACATATACATAGACATATATGTAATTATGATATGTATGAAGGCGTGTGGGCTGGTGGCTAGGGTGCTATTCTCACACTTAAGAGATTGTGCTTTCCATTCCTGAACTGGGCAGTGCATTGTGTTCTTGAGCAAAACATGTATCTGTCATCTATGACAGGAAAGCCCATGATATATATGCATGTATGTATGTATGCATGCGTGTCTGTCAGTTTCTCTGCAGATATATATATATATATATGTATATGTATATATATATATGTATGTATATATATATATGTGTATGTAAAAATATATATATATATATATATATATATGTGTGTGTATATAATTGAACACATGCACAGAATGTATGTGATTTGCTTGTTCACTGGTTGGCTCCAATGTGTGTGTGTGTTTGTCTGTGTGTGTTTGTGTGTGTGTGTGTGTGTGTTTGTCTTTGCATGTTTCTGTTTTTATATCTTTCTTTACATTGATATTGCTTGAAAAAAAAATGCTTTTTGTGTTTATGTCCCATAACTCAGGATGTGACCAAAGAGAAATTGCTAAAATGACATTGTGTGTATACCTGCCTGCATTTATGTCTATGTCTAATGTGATCTTAATTATGCTTTTCAGGTGCTGATAATGTGAGGATTTATTGGGATCGGTACCTTTCTGGTGTGGATGCTTTGATTTATGTTGTGAACAGTGCAGACACTGCTGATGATCTGCAGCTTGCAAGCCAAGAATTGACACGAATATTACAGAATAAGCAACTCAATAATGTTCCACTTCTTCTAATGGCAAATCACCATGACATGGAAGATGCACGATCTATGGACCAGGTTTGTTAGTCTACAGAAATTCTTCTCTTTTTTTTATTTCTTAATTTTACTCTTGTCAGAAGAATACAGTCATAGGTTAATGGTAAACACCTAGCAAGCTTAGTTTGTGATGAAGTGGGAGGTTTCATCCCAGTTCACTTCTGGTCAGAGTCTTTCAGACATCACCACATTATTTTTTTATGGTTATCTTGGACAATGTTAGTTTATATCTCTTTTCATTTCCTAATACTCTTGAGTGCTATTTGAAGGAAATTTTGTTGCTTTTCTAGCTAATAAATTAACCATGTGGTGGCTACCTTGTTTTGAATATGTAATGAAGTTTTGCTTCCTGGCGGGATTGTTTTTCATTTTATTTGTTCTCAGTAACTTTAATTGTTTTGGCCTTATTCAATAAACATTGAGAAAAAAATCCATACCTGGTTGACTTACTTAGACCTCATCATTCGAAGATGAAACCTTTAAAGATGAACCAACAACTTATAATTGGTTATTGGATGTTTTCCTTTTTTATTTTCAAAGAACAAGGTTGTTGTTCAGCTCTATTTTCATCTAGGTCTTGTAATTTTGACCAAAGATGTTCCCACTGTGACCATTCTAAGTTTTTTATTTTTTATTTTGGTGGGGGAGATGTGTATCTAAGGACTAGATTATTTAGTGTATCCTGCCTTTCTTAAATTGGTGTAATTTGGTTGTAATTTGAGAAAGATTGGGCTGCTTTTACGAAGCAGTTGAGCAACCTCATAAGTGCTCTTTCACTAGCTCAAAAAACAGTGGTTGTAGTCGAGACAGGAGAAGGAAATCTCAGCTTTAAGAACGTTTTAGTTTGCCAGTTGTGACTTGTTGTCTTTTAAACTTTAGAGTTGTCAGCCCTGACTGAGCAGATATGAAATATTTTAAATTTACTTCATTTTTAAAGCATTAGATATGTATTTTATTTCAATACACACACATATACAGACATACATTATATATATATATATATATATATATATATATATATATATATGTATTAATGCGTGTTTTTTTATGTTGTTTTTTTTTTAGTGAAAGCGCATGGCTTAGTGGTTAGAGCGTCGAACTTATGATCGTGAGGTTGTGAGTTCGAATCCCAGACCGGGCTGTGTGTTGTGCTCTTGAGCAAAACACTTTATTTCACGTTGCTCCAGTTCACTCAGCTATAGAAATGAGTTACGACGTCACAGGTGCCAAGCTGTATCGGCCCCTTTGCCTTTCCCTTGGATAACACTGGTGGCGTGGAGAGGGAAGGCTGGTATGCATGGGTGACTGCTGGTCTTCCATAAACAACATTGCCTGGACTTGTGCCTGGGAGGGTAACTTTCTAGGTGCAATCCCATGGTGAGTCATGACCGAAGCGGGGTCTCAGCAATGCTTGTTTTTATGTTCTGTTATAATAAAAACAAGATTTACATTAATCTGATACTTTTGTAGAGGACAAATTTATTATTCATTAACAAGAGTAGTACTGACAGTGACTTCAAAGTTTATATATATATATATATATATATATATATATATATATATACATATATAATAATAATAATAATAATAAAAAGTAACAACTGAAGACTATTATAACGACAACCTTTTACTGTTTGTTCTAAATTATAACACACACATATATATATATATATATATATATATATATATATACTAGCAGAAATACCCGGCGTTGCCCGGGTTAAAGAGAATAATGAAATCTAAAAACGCTGTCTAGACTACGCATCGTCTTTATATATAGAGATGTATATACACACACGCACCCAAACACACGTATATATATGTATATCAATATAAATATATGAAAGTCAATGAAGTTTCGTAAAAGAAGGTGATCATGTACATACTTTCTTGCTGTTGTGATTATAACACCTCATTGTAAACTATGTTCCTTGTTTTCCCTTGTGGAGCATATACAAATAGGTTTTTTGTTGCTGCCCACTCTTGAGCAGCCAACATACAGTTGTCCATGTGAGAAGCAGGGCTCTTCCAAGAGAAGACCAGCTACAGACAGTGTTTGACACTGATATTTGTTTATGGACATGGCAAAAGTCACACGAAGGGGGAATTGTAGTCTTCTGAATGTAAAAGGATGGAGTAAGAGGAATTCTTGGAATAAAGACGTCATCCCCTTTTGCACATCCAGAAAGAATGGTAGCCTCGATAACGTGTGACATCATTTTCTAAATAATGCTCATCTGTTATGTTCGGGTTAAAATTTCATCAACATCAAAAATATATGAATTTTCATGGAAGTTATGGCCGTTATGCAAAGAATATAATTTCCAAATTTCATAAAGATCCATTCAGTACTTTTGACATAGTTTTGGATAAGAAAACAAATGACTAATGTGTGTGTTTGTGTGCATGTGTATGTATGTGTGATGGGTGTATATATGTATAGATATCTGTATGCATGTATATATGTATATATGTGTACATATTACATGTACATCTATGTATATATATATACATCTACACATATGTATACATATACATGTATGTATAGATCTATATATATATACATATACTTGTACATCTATATGTATACATATACATCTCTCTCTCTCTCTCTCTCTTTCTCTCTCTCTTTCTCTCTCTCTTTCTCTCTTTCTCTCTCTGAAAATATCTGTCATTACAGTATCGAAATGGTGTACATATACATGTATGTGTATACATATACATCTCTCTGTCTCTCTCTTTCTCTCTTTCTCTCTCTGTGAAAGTATCTGTCACTACAGTATCGAAATGTGATTGTTTCAGTTAGTGGAATAGTTTCATTTTTAAAGTGAAAGTATTTGACATGAGTGTTTTTGTTTCACTTTTGACACGTAATACTTAAATAGTGGAGGAGATATTATGTTGCCGTGTGCTCGAACTCTGCAAGAAGTTAATAATTTTTTTTTACTAAAACACAACTGGAACCCTAAGTAAGGCATGTGTAAAATTTGAAAGAAATTGGTTGCGTAGTTCTCGAGTTTTAGGGAGACAGACAGACAGACACACATTCTCATTTTTATATATATAGATATTAAGAGTAGTCATATATTTATTACAAAGCTTTATTTAAAGGTAATTTTTTAGTATCAAATTAAACATGTATGTCTTGTTAGAAGACCAAATTCTGCTTTCTTAGCCTTGAGAGATCTTCGCATAGAGGCACTTGGTGCATAAAAACACACACATCGATCATGAGAGGATTTCTCAAGGCTAATAACACAGCATTCAGTGTTCTAACAAGGCACCCATGTTAAGTTGGATGTAAAGATTACCTTTTGGTATTAATACTGCTTCTGTCTCTAATAATTAATCTTTAGTTAAAGATTATTGGATATTTGAATGAATTTGAATGCCAAACAATGTAATTTAATTAAACAGCTTTATGATTTTTTTTCTTGGATATTTTTTTCTATATCTAAAAGAACCTTTTCAAAAGGTTCTTTTAGAAGTGAAGTTAGCTGTACATAGATGTAGCATGAGAGAGAGAGAGAGAGAGAGAGAGAGAGAGAGAGAGAGTGAACGTAATGAAGTAGACAAACGTGTTAATAAAATATGACATTTTATTGTAAATGTTAAATTTTTACTATTTGACCTACAGCCATCATTCACATTTTTATATGTGTGCATAATGTTAGTGGTTGTGGTGGTGGTGGTGGTGGTGGTGGGCAACTTGATGGTATGTTCCAAACTGAAATTTATTCTTTTAAGTAGCCATGTTGCTATGCACAGATGACCTCTTGGCCCTTTCATGACCCAGCAGAATATCTAGGGTTTGACAATCACAGTTAGAGAGGGTCGCACTCGATCTGGGTTGGCTCTTTATTTATCAACCCTGAAATACTGAAAGGCAAAGTTGACTTCAGCAGGATTTGAACTCAGTGCTCAAAGAACTGGAACAAATATCACAACACTTTCTATCCCTACTCCAATGACTTGATAATCAATCACCTTCCTGCTGTGGTCTATATATAATGAAATATAGGTGTAAATTTCTGATCAAAAAATGATTTCCTACATTTGGTATATAACTCATATATAACTCTTTCAAACAACCAGCATACATATATGAGCCACAAAAGCTTATATCAAATGTTAGCATGTAGATGTAAATCACAAAAAACATATGTCCAAACCTGGCATACAAATGTGAATCACACCAGCCGATATGTCCAATGTTAGCATATATATGTGAATTGCAAAAGCTTATATGTCCAATAGCCAGCATTCATATGTAAATCACAAAAGCTTATGCCCAATGTTAGCATGTTGATGTGAATCACTAAAAACTCATATGTCCAGTACCCGGTAAACATATGGGAATCACAAAAACAATGTCTATTGTTTGTATACAGATGTGTATTACAAAAGTTTATATACTGAAATCCAACATCCTGTTCTCTTCTTTGTTCAAAAAGGGAGCTACATCATTTTCATTATTGTTAGTATACTTCTTATCCCTTGACTGTGAGGTTGTTGGGACATTTGTTGATGATGTAACTAGATTTTGTCATTACACTCAGTCTGCTACTACTACATGGGGTCCAGTGGAATTGAGTCTTGTTCATTCTTTGATGGTAACGTGGGCAATGTTCAATCCAGTATGGGTTCTGGTCTGGTGGTCATTATCATGAATATATTATGGGTAAGTTAACTTTGTGGCACTCTTTCCTCTCCAGGCTGTTAGTCACAACCATATGCCTCAACCTGAGACACACTGTGGCCCCGAACACTAGGCTGTTGACCTGAACAGATTCCTCCACTCTAGCCTGTGACTCCTTAGGAAGCCTTACCTGCAATCTTTCAACTACTGGTGCAGTGTTAATACCACCTCTTCACTTGGTTTAGTTCACCAAGTGAAGTTGGATATTAGGGTTTGGCACCAGGAGCCATCATTTGAGAGATTAAGTGTTGAATGAAGACCAATGATGCCTCTCCACCTGACCATCCCCGACAAGGTGCAGCTGCCAGACACCTCTATTCCGATCCTCCAAAACCCCAGTATGCAGATGTAAATTACTAAAACTTATATGTCCAACAAGTAAAGAAGCTTTTGTTACTATTGATGATCTTGATCCAGTCATATTAACTCAACTAGCTATACTTCAGAACCAAAAATTTCAAAGCCTCCAGAAGAGATGAAGAAATCAAACAACAGGAGGGAAAGACTCGACAAAAAAAAAAGCTTGACAAAATCAACTTTGTACTCCACCAACATTGCCATGCAGTCAGTGCCATTAATTCTTCTATGCAAGAATTGGTCTACAGAGTCACCAATGATATCACCATAAAAGAAGCGTTCAGCACAGAAGAAAATAAATGCTTGGATATGAGATAAAGCCACTGCCACTGAGACTAAAATGTGTATCGATAAAACATGAACTATGATTATTCATTGGCTGATCGGAGTATCACTGAAGCCTTTATTTTTCTATTAACTCATTATGTCAAGCTATCGAAATACTTTTACCTTTGAGCAAAATGTATAATCTGAGGAAACTGGCAATGGTCAGCACCAGAAACTATTTATCCCGTAAGATAGTTCATAGAAGATTTTGGTGAATTGAAGAATCTAATATTTGTGCTTTGTTACTGAATAAAGAAGTGAAGGTGCATGGCTTAGTGGTTAGGGGTGTTTGATTTACAGATGAAAGGTTGTGAGTTCAGTTCTTGGCAGTGCATTGTTCCTTGAGCAAGATGCTTTATCTCACATTACTCCAGTCCACTCACCTGGAAAAAAATGAGCTGTACCTGTATTGCATTTCAAAGAGATAGACTTGTCACATTTGGTGTCATGCTGAATCTTTCTGAGAACTACGTTAAGATTATACATGTGTCTGTAGAGTGCTCAGCCGCTTGCATGTCAATTTCTCTAGCAGGTTGTTTCATTGATTGGATCAACTGGAATCCTTATTGTAACTAACAGAGTATGGGTTGAGTGAAGAACAGAGATGCTATTGACTGATCCCAAGGGGCAACACCTCTTTCTTTCTTTCTTCCTTATTCTCAGATAAAGAAAGAAACTGAATTATTAGATTCTTCACTCTTTTTGACGATTGAACATACCAGATTCTTCTGTGATATCTCACCTTAGACTAGATGTAAGTTCCTAACTAGTCATACTAGCAGTCTAGTTTTAATTGGTAGTTGTAGCCATTTCTTTAGTTAAAATACAGTGGACAACCATCTGAAAAGTGGGTAGTTTATATTCTACTATTTAGATTTTGCATTGTGTCTGGCGTGATTCTTAAATCTGAAGTGGAGCTGTCTGTCTTGTTGCAAAATGGCATCTTCATTTCACTTACAGTAAATAATATCTTTGATTGAAGAAGGTATGAAGATCACAATATTTTATTTTCAGTCTCTTATAAACAAATCTAAAAAAAAAAAAAAGAAAGAGAATTATATTTGCAGTTCTCCAAGATTTAGTTGTGCTTTTTCATGATGCCTATTTACAAACATGGTGAACTAAGCCATTGAAAATTAAGCGCCTTTGTTAAAAATGCAGACCATTGCTGCTGTTGGAATGTAAACGATGTATCTCCTGACTGCCAAGTTGGCAACATATTGACTTGGCTATCTGCTGCCATCCTTCTCCATATACACTCTGCCTCATCAAAAGAAATTCATATTCAATAAAAGAAATGTTGAGGTGAAATGGCTAAGCAAATAGATATCAACTTGCAACTGGGATTCCATTGTGTTATTGGGCAGTAGGCTTTATTCTGTATTGTCTTAGTTCCTTTAGCTGTTGGAAATCATTGCCATTTCGAAATATTATCTGCAGTAAAGTGATATTCTATCTAAAGAAGGTTTATCTCTAATCTGTTTGAAACTATTATATCAGAGTTAAAGGTGGTGAGCTGGCAGAGCTGTTAGCATGCTGAACCAAATGCTTTGTGTCATTTCTTTTGGCTTTATATCAGTGCTTCTCAAGTATGGTTCATACGTCCCTTGGAGGTCCATATAGGATGTTGTAGTTAAAATTTATGTGAAATAAATTGCTCATGCTTCTACAATACATAAAATATTTTAACAATTATTTTAAATACAATTCCTAATGATATTTAATTATAAAAATACACTCTCTGAGTGGTTGGCGTTAGAAAGGGCATCCAGCTGTAGAAACTCTGCCAAATTAGATTGGCGCCTGGTGTTGCCATCCGGTTTCACCAGTCCTCAGTCAAATCGTCCAACCCATGCTAGCATGGAAAGCGAACATTAAACGATGATGATGATGATGATGATGATGATGATGATGATGATGATGATGATGATTAGGATACTTTTTTAGACATTGAATGCCTTTAGTATCGACCTGAGTAAAATAGGAGTCAAAGGGGTCCATAGGGAAAAAAATAGTTGAGAACCACTGCTTTGCATTCTGAGCTCAAATGCTGCCCACATCAACTTTGTTTTTCATCCATTTTGGGCTTGATAAAATAAGCACCACTTGAGCACTGAGAACAATTCAGACCTCTCTGACCAAAGTCACACGCCTTGTGTAGAGCTCAGAACTGTTTCTCTGGGACCACAAGATGTTAGAAATAGTTACCATTTAGAAATGTTACCTTAAGTAAAGTGTTATCCCTTATCTGCTTTTTTCTTTTTTATATCAGAGCTAAAAACTGTTTGTCTGAGACCACTAGAAGCTACTTGTGGTTTAAGAAGAATCTATTTTCCATTAGTATGTTTTGCTATTGTTAATATCTAGTCCAGTAGTTCTCAACCATTCTTTACCTATGAACCCCTTTGATGTCTGTGTTACTCAGGAGATGGGACCCTCATGGCCATTCGGTGTCTAAAAACTCACATTATATTTTCATGATTAAATATTATTAGGAATTGTATTAAAAAATATTTAAATATTTTGTGTATCGTAGAAATATAAGCAGTTTATTGCAGATAAATTTTAACAACAAAATTTTAAATGGACCCCAGTTGAGAACCATTGACCTTGTCCTAAGTTAGCCCTTATTGAGCAGACCTATCATTAAAGATTTTCCAGCTTTGATCATTGCATGTTTTTGTATATCCAAGACTACAATATAAATTGTAAGGTTTGAATTGGCAGTCAGTAGAGCAACAGACAGAATTCCTTGCAGTATTTAATCTAGATTTTTGTATTCTGAGTTCAAATCCTGACAAAGTCAACTTTGATTTTCATCCTATTGCGGTTGTTAAGTAAAGTACCAGTCAGTGCTGAAGGTTGACTCTCTCTCTTTCTCTCACTCTCTTTCTCCCCCTCTCTCTTTCCCTCTCTATTCTCTCTCTCTCTCTATTCTCTCTCTCTCTCTCTTACTATCTCTGTCTACTCTCTCTTACTATCTCTGTCTACTCTCTCTTACTATCTCTGTCTTCTTTCTCTCTCTCTCTCTCTTACTATCTCTGTCTTCTTTCTCCCCCTCTCTCTTTCCCTCTCTATTCTCTCTGCTCTCTCTCTTTCCCTCTCCATTCTCTCTGCTCTCTTACTATCTCTGTCTTCTTTATCTCTCTCTCTCTCTTTACTTCCCTCTTTCTCTTTATCCTTTCTCTCTCTCTTTTCTTACGTAGAAGAAATCAATTGTGGTTATACCTGGAGAAGGATGAGCTCCACCAGGTTTTATAAATATCCAAGACATGCTGTATGCCACTCTAGGGCCCTCTTGTCTCTATCAGGAGCAGAAACCCCATGGAAAGATAATATAAAATGTGTCTTCTTTTTGAAGACAGTTGAATTTGATTTAAAGGAAATTTGATTGCTATTTCTAGCATTTCTAGCAACTGTGTTGAGGCTTTGTCATTAACTTAACATAATATGGTTGGTCAAATGGTTTTTACCGAAAGGAAAATTTTACCTTTGCTGAAAAAGAGTTCTATTTAGAATAGTAAGAAATATTTGAGAAGCAATATTGCCTATGAAATAATCTTTACTGCTGATTCACACAAAATTATATATTTTCTTGTTTTGCTTTTAGTTTTTTGTTCTTAATATCTAAAGGTGATTGAAAAGATGAAATTATGTTTGGATCAAAATAAAATCAGGATTGTGAGTAGATAAAAACTAAAGCTTACTGAGAAATATATATTTTTTACAACAGCAGAGAAGATTAGTATTTTATATATTATTATTATTATTATTATTTTATTTTATTTTTTTTGGCAATAAACTGCTAAACTAAAATTACGCATAAAATGTCAGCCTTATATACTATAGCATGTCTGAAGAAATCAATTTTATTTTGCCTGTGTGCCAAATCTGTATAAAGTTTAAATGAATAGTGGACTCTTTCAGATTTCTAACAAAAAGGTTATGGAGTAGCAGTAGCATGCTAGATGTGGTTTCATATCACAATGTTCTGAGTTCAAATCTCACTGAGGTTGAGTTTTTCTCATCTGTCTAAGGTTAATAAAATGATTATTCATCATAATTAATCAGCTTATCATGCCTACATTTTTTGCATTCATTCTGAGCTAACTATGGACATTACAACACAATGTGAGCTAAAGTCTCATCTAAATCATCACACATTCTACATTTAATTGAACACTCCTGCTCATCTGTCATTCTATTGATGCAGTTTACCCTTTATGCCTGATACTGTGCTGTGAAAATCATTCCTTTGGTCTCTGTCTTCAGTATTCCTTTGTTTAATCATAACCAGCTGTCCTTGTTATCCCATATCTATTTCCTCTATTGGGAAAATACTGAGTGAAACTCCTTTCCTTCAAAATTTCATTTCCTCTTTTCCACATATTCTCTTTTTAAGCTCCATTTAGGGTTAATTGAAACTGCTTTAACAGCAAAGTCCCAAGATATGTTCTTAGCTCCCTGAGGGCATATTGCATACATTATTGTGCTTACTGCTATTGTTGTTATAGCATTAAGTGTCTTTATTTAATACATTTAGTAGAAGGTTATGCTTTTATAGAACAACTGAAGTAGATTGATTTGATCCAAAATATGTTACTAGTCATTGTTTAACTATTTTGATATCAACGAAACTGAAGTAAAACTGTCTCTGAGTCTACGGTACAAAATCATTTGATTAAAAATGCTCATAATTTAATTAAAACCTTCTTTCAGAATTTTCATGCAAGAACCTTTAGTTAAGTTATGTTTAAACACTAGATTAATTATAAAAAATTAATTACTTTATTAGATGCCTTAAAATTGTTGATTAATTGTACAATTAATTGGAAAGCACAGTCAATGGTTTCATCAGAAATATGTTCAAGAAAGGGTTAATCATTCTTGGAGATGAAAAGATTAGCTAACTCCCAGAATTTGAGGTTAAAATATAGAAAATAATATTGAATACTATAAAGTATTGCATCTAGTGTTCTACTGTTTCAGTTGCTCTGCTATCTTTTCAGTGATTATAATGATTTCTTAAGTGGAGGCGCAATGGCACAGTGGTTAGGGCAGTGGACTCGCGGTCATAGGATCGCGGTTTTGATTCCCAGACCGGGCGTTGTGAGTGTTTATTGAGCGAAAACACCTAAAGCTCCATGAGGCTCCCGCAGGGGATGGTGGCGAACCCTGCTGTACTCTTTCACCACAACTTTCTCTCACTCTTACTTCCTGTTTCTGTTGTGCCTGTAATTGAAAGGGTCAGCCTTGTCACACTGTGTCACGCTGAATATCCCCGAGAACTACGTTAAGGGTACACGTGTCTGTGGAGTGCTCAGCCACTTGCACGTTAATTTCATGAGCAGGCTGTTCCGTTGATCGGATCAACTGGAACCCTCGACGTCGTAAGCAACGGAGTGCCAACAATGATTTCTTACATAAGAACAGCAAAAGGTCACAAATTTTAGTGATGGGTTATATTAATTATATCAACCCTAATACTTGGCAGATACTTTATTCTATTGATCTTAGAGAGATGAATGGTAAAGTTATCTTTGATGGTGTTTTACCAATTCCAGGAAGAAGACTCAAGGAGGGAGTCACTGCTTGGCTACTTGTCTAAATTTCAGGCCTTGTACCTATAATAGAAAGGATTATTATTATTATTAATATTCTATTGTCTTTACAAAGCTTCTAACGCTGGAGATGTACTATGGCGCCATGTGTTCACTACCAGTGAACTAAGGTAGCACCCCTTATTTTTCAAGCACTTTCCGGAACATTCGAGCGGTTCCAAGCAGTGCTGTTTTCTGCAAGTGCTCCGCCCTTATTGCAGCCCCTATTTGTTCCATGTACTTCTCAAGATTTTTACTCACTGTTCCCTGGGCTCCGACAATTATTGGTACTACTACCACCTTTCTCATCGATCACAACTGCTTAACCTCCCAAGCTAACCTGTCATATCTATCGACTTTTCTTTCTTTCTTATCACATATCTTGTTGTCAGCTGGGCATACTATATCTATGATCCAGCATAGTTTGCTTTCTTTCTCTTTATTATATTTATTATTATTATTATTATTATTATTATTATTATTATTATTATTATTATTATTATTGTAATTTATATTGGCATAATGTCACAGAAATGTAGGAGAATGGTGTTAAAGCAGTCTGATAATACGACAAATAATTGTTTTATTAACTCCCCCTTCTCCTCTTCTTCCTCTTTCTGCATGGATGATGGAAAATGAAGTCAGAACCAACAGTGGATGTAGGATGTAAAAAGCATGACATTAAATAACTAAATACTTACTGTAAAACATTTAGACTAATGTTCTATAATTCATTATATCCCACCATCTTTTAAATACAACAAAAACAACAAAAAAATAGTTATAATAATAGCAATTTGTAAATGTTATTACTAACATAAATCTTGTCGATTATTGGGAAAAAATTCTCTCAAATCATCTCTTAAATTTTTCATTAAAAAATGAGTTGGTAATTAATAACTTTAGTGTATATTCTGAATTTTATTGCATTTAATGTAAAGTTAATGTAAATTAGTTTCTTATATTATATTTATATTTTTATATCTTAATTTACACATGACCTTATGTATAATTATTGTATGTTTCTAGCTAAAAATTAAAAAAAGAAAACCTACAAAATATTAAAAAATAAACTGAAGTAAAAAACAAAAATGACTCACAATTTAAAGGCAAAATATTCAATACATAATTGCAGAGTGGATGTAGGTATTTAAAAAATAATGACTCTTATAAAACAAGTTACATTTCCTTCTGTACAGTATTGAACCTTGTGTGCATGTGTGTACACATATATACACATGTATATATTGACTTTTTAATGCTTGCATGGGTCAGATGGGATCTGCTGGGGTGGATTTTCTACAGCCGGATATCCTTTGTGTCGCCAACCCTCACTTGGTAATATTTCCCCATGGCCAGACATCTTTCTCACAGAAGATTGGAAATGAGTAACCTTGCTTGTATGACATCATGTGATGACTAGATGAGGAAGCATCCCTCCCACACATGCACACACATTTATATATACACACTCACATACACATATATATCATGAGGCTTTCTTTAGAGATGAAAGGAAGGATCTATAAGAGTTGTGTGAGAGCTGCAATGCTGTATGTTAGTGAGATATGGTGTCTGAGGGGGGGAGAGAGAGATGGTAATTTTGAGAAGGACTGAGAGAGCAATGGTGAGATAAATGTGTGGAGTGAAGCTGTTTGATAAGAGGTGGACTAAGGATTTGATGGGAATGCTGGGGCTGGAGGAATCAGTGGCATGATCGGTAAGGGTGAATGAAGTGAGGTTGTATGGGCATGTGTTGAGGAGGGATGAAGAGCACGTTCTGAGGAGGGTGATTGTGTTTGAGGTAAATGGAGCGTGAAAGCAAGGTAGACCAAGGAAAAGGTGTAGGGGACAGGTAGAGGAGGAGATTGGGAGGGTTGGTTTGCAAAAGGAGGATGCCCAAAACTGGGCGAGATGGTGTGAGGGTAGTTACTATGACATTGAGGTAGATCCAGCCACCCCTGTTAATAGGGACAAAACCCAGATTTAAAACACTGGATGATGATATATATATATATATATATATATAATGATAATTTCTTAAGTTATCAGAAGTTGGATTTAGTATTAAGCTTTATTAAAGATTATAACTAAATCCATCTTCTGGTTACTTAAGAAATTATTATTATTATTTTGACTAACACTGCGGAGTTCCTGAAGTAGATCCAATGGAAATATACCCTGACTGCTGATAACACCAGGTAGCCCAAACTGTGCCACTGTCCTACTCAACACTTCAACACACTAACCGACATATATTAGTCCAAAATATTTCCCAAAGTGCCTCATAGTAGGACTGAACTTGAGATTGTGTAGTTAGGACATGATCTTCTTAACCACTCAGCCAAGCCAAGTCAGGCACAAACACACACATTCACAAAATTAAAACTATGCTAATTTTATAATTTTTTTCCTTTCTTTTCCCTTTTTTTTTTTTTGGTTTTCTTCTATTTTTTGCTCCTAATTTTTTCTTTATCTTTCTTCGAATTACTTTTCTCCGTTTTTATTTGACTGAAAACATAACAGTTACAAGTCTGTATCTCTCTAAAATGTATGCACCAGCTACTCTGCTTCCCTTTCTATGAAAATTTTGTGAAACAGCAATGCTTTATTATTATTATTATTATTATTATTATTATTATTATTATTATTATTATTATTATTATTATTAGTATTTTGCTAAAGATTAATGGAGTTAAACATCTAAATTTTTTTCCACTGTGATTTTTAAATGTTTTTTTTTTTTTTTTGTTGATATTCTTTGCAAAATTTAAGGTCAAACAACTATGGTTCTGACCTTTCCCACAATATATTTGGCAATTGTTCCAAATGAAAGGAAACGTTACTGCAAGTTACAAGTAACATAAATTGTACCTTTTCTCTCTTTCTCTCCCTCCTTCTTCACCTTCTTTTCTCTCTCTTTCCGTTTCTTGTCTCTCTCTCTCTCTCTCTCTCTACCTCTCTCTCTCTCTCTACCTCTCTCTCTCTCTCTCTACCTCTCTCTCTCTCTCTACCTCTCTCTTGCTCTCTCTGACTTTCTCATGTAAATTTAGATCTGGCAAGCAACCTATTGGAATCAATGCATGTCTTCATATATCTTGATTTATATACATTGAAATTCCTGAAAACTTAACATGGCAATAAATCTTTTATTTTCTTTAACAATTAGACATTTTTTATTTATAAACCAAAATAGAAAATAGAGTTGGCAAAATTCAATGCAAATTTTAATACAATTTAAAAATGATTTCTTTCATTGGTTTACAAGTGAATATTTGTAAAAGATCATTATATTCATTGAACTGACTCCAGTATATATATGTCAGGTATTATTTCATTGAACCGGGAAGAAGATACAGAAGAAGATGTAGAAGCCAGAAAGATAATGATAACCCTAACAGAATTTAGTCTCTAAATTTAGATGGATGCATTGAAATACTGTCAAAGCATTTGGCCTGCCATATCTGTCCGCCACCTCCCCCATCATTGCCACCATCACTACTGCTGCCACCCCCCACCCCCGCTGTCACCACCACCACTACTACTATTAGCAGTCCAGTCATTGCACCATCTGCAATTCAATTACAATTATAGAAGCCAATGAAAGTACTTCCATATGGTCACTCAGCAATGTTAGAAAATGCAGCCAAGTCACATCACAGACTAGTTGGACTATTGGAGAAGGAGACATTGGATAATGTAGTTATAGATACACCCATGTCATCGGAATAGTTTGCAACAATTATCAGTCCAATTATTTCATGTTCTTCTCCACATACTCTAGAGAGGGAATACTCTAAATGGCTGACATTGCCCTTCACACATGTCATGAATATGAAACTTTTAAGTGTTAACCAAACACCCAATTAACTCTATGACATCTAAATTATCAATATACAGAAATATCTATTTATTGATTTTTTTTTTTCTGTTTAATTAAGGGTGTAGATTATTTGTAAAATTTTTCTTCCTCACAAATATGTAGTCATATCTACTCACACACATAGATACATATAAACATATGCATGAACATAGATACACACACACACACACACACACACACACACACACAGAGACGAAGATGATATGTGCTTACTGGACAAGCTGAAAGTAAGGGAGAGATCTGCAGCTAGAATGGAAGGAAGCAGTGTAGATAGGCTGAAAGAGATGACATAATACGGAGGGATTGAAGGATAAAAAGATGCATAAATAGATGGCTACATAGATAAATAAATATTTGGACGGACGAACAGACAGAGAGATAGATAGAGTGAAGGAGAGAGACAGAGAGAGAGAGAGGGAGGGAGAGACAGAGAGAGAGAGGGGGAGGGAGAGACAGAGAGATGCATAAATATATATAGAGTTTTGGGGACGTAAACAGATCAGTACCAGTTGTAAGTCAGCGAATGGGAGGAAACAAACACAATGCCATGCACATATACACATACACATCTAGATAGACAGACAGATAGATAGACAGACATATAGACAGACAGATAGATAGATAGATAGATATATAGATAGATAGATAGATAGATAGATAGATAGATAGATAGATAGATTGATTGATTGATTGAGAGAGAGAGAGGCAGACAGATGTATAGACAGATAGATAGATACTATCCAATGTGTCTATCACTTTTCAAAATGGATGGGGTGTATCTTGAGAGAGATATCACTGCTATTTCTAGCAGAGTGAGCCAGAAGTATGTAGAGGCTTCCCTATTGGTTCAACAACCATTTTCTATCCTAAGCATAGGTAGGTGGGATTTTTATAATTTCTAGTTTTGCACATTATTCGAGCATCTGTGTTTTTACAGTTGGATGCTTTCACACTGCAAATCAGTCAAGTGTGAAATAGAATTGGGATTTATTGTCTGTTAGGGAGATCATGGAAGATGACAACAACAACAACAGCAACAACCCACAGTAACAACAACAACAATACTGTTTTCCAATAGCATCAACCAGTTGTCAGTGCATTCATTATTCACCTGTGCTTTGTATGGTACATTATATGTTTGTACGTATATACACACACACATACATATAAATATATATATATACATATAAATATATATATACATATAAATAAATATATATATATATATATATATATATATATATATATATATATATATATATATATATATATATATATATATATATATATATATATATATGACTGTATATATAAACATGCACTTACATATATACACATATATGTACATATATACACACACATATATACATTCGTATGTGTATTTATATATATAAACATACACTTACATATATACACATATATGTACATACATACACACACACACACACACACACACGCATATATATATATATATGCATATACATTCATATATGTATCTATATATATATAAACATGCACTTACATATATACACACACATATGCATTCATATATACATTCATATATATAAATATATATATATATATATATATATATATATATATATATATATATATATATATATATATATACCCCACACACACACACATAAATGAATGTATATTTAATTTGTGTCACATTTTTTTTTAATGCGCATATATTTACTTTTTTTGTTACTTGCAGCTGAAGCAGATATTTGATTGGCCGATAATATCAACCAATCGTCAGTGCATCATTCACCCCTGCTCCATCAAGAATACAGACACCATTGAACAAGGTTTCAAAAAACTATGTGGAAAATTGCAGATAAATGCATCTAGTCCAGGAAAATAAGTAATTTGAAGTCATGAAAGTGTCTTAAAAATTGTAATTTTTCTCCACATTGGGGCAAGAATACGTATTTATTTATTTGTCTTCATTATTGTCATTGGACGCAGTATCCAATATTTGATTAATTCACCTGGTTTAATCAGTTTCTGTATCAGAATTTGATTAATCCATCATGCATCCTATCACTCAATATATTCATTGGAAAAAATTTATGCTCCTTGTAAGCGTATGTCTTTGACCTGATTTTCATTCCCAGTTATTCTCATTTCACTTCACATACATCACTAATGCCTTGAATGTCACACAATTCTAATTTCTTCCGTCTTTGTAAAAGTAAGGCCCTGTGCCTACATAAAAAAAAATCATTATTCATTTATTCCACTAACCTCACAATCTATCAAGATTTTATTGTTGTATCTTGGGTGAGTCATAATTCCAATAATAAACACATGCATTGGTTCTATTTCACTTTATTTGTCAATTGGTTAACTAACTAATTAACCAATCAGTCATTTGATTGATTGATTAACCAAATGATTAATCAAACAATCAATTAGTTAATTGATGAAATAGTGAACTGACTGGAAAATAAATAATAAAGAAGTGAAATACAACCAGTGTGTGTGTGTGTTTTTATTACTGGCATAATGACCCTCCCAAGATACTACAAAACATGCTTCAACTGATGAGTTCACATCAAAAATCTTGCAAACCAAATACAAAAATGACATTTTTATTTATTTACCTATTATTTTTTTTTCATTCTTTTTGAAATATTTAATATTTTCATTAAAATTCCTGGATGGGTGATTTGGCAGAAATAGTATGCAAACACTCTATGTGCTTTAGTTATAACTATTTGAGTGTCTTAATTTAATGAGGGTTGATGTTGATTTTTTTCATCCCAGTAATTCCCATCCCAATCGACAAATTATTTTATATATAACACAGGACTGTTCTTCCCCATAGTACCTATTTACATTGATGTGGTCTGAGTTATATGAAAATTTATTGCTTTTACTATGGGTTTACCATTGCCCTGATAATGAGATATGAATAGTCAATCCTTTGGCTGGTAGACTAACAAACTTATTACAACCAATCTGTAGCAAACAATAGGTCTATATTTGGAGCAATAGGTACATGGCTTACATCTAGTCATTTCCTTGGGTACATGAGAGTTGACATGGGAGTACAAAGGGCTTAGCAGTTAGGCAATTCAGCTTATGATTATAAGACTGTGAGTTCAATTCCCGTCAGTGCATTATGTCCTTGAGAAAAACACTTTATTTCACATTGCTCCACTTCACTCAGCTGGCAAAAATGAGTAGAACCTGTATTTCAAAGGGCCACCCTTGTCGAACTCTGTGTCATGCTGAATCTCCCTGAGAACTACATTAATGGTATATGTGTTTGTGGAGTACTCAGCCACTTGCACATTAATTTCACGAGCAGGCTGTTCCATTGATCGGATCAACACATGTTGTCGTAACCAATGGACTGCCAGTTTTTTTTTTGTTTTTTGTTTTTTTATGGAGATACACAACTGCACAAGCTATCAACTGCAGTTTTATATCTAATGCATTATCATGAATAATATTTTACCTCAAAATCCCTTGTATCCTTTCTCTCTATAAATATCCCTCTTCATCTTTCTGTTTAACTTTGCTGTAACAAGACCCACAGTACGGTTTTTAAGTAGTTTATACATAATGATCATCACTGCTATAATTTACATAGAGTAATAATCGCTACTGTTGTTACATATAATATTCATTGTCACTTTCATCATCATCATCATCGTCACCATCATATAATGTCCACCTTTTCAATGCTTGCATAGGTCAGACAATTTGTTGAGGTAGATTTTCTACAACTGGATGTCCTCCCTGTTGCCAACCTTCACCTGTTTCCAAGGAAGGTAATATTTCTCCATGGCCTGACATGTTTTTAAGGAAGACTGGAAATGAACAACATTGTTTGTATACTGGTGATGCTCACTTACAATCATCATATAATATTAAAACACACAGACACACAAACACACACAGACACACAAACACACACAGACACACAAACACACACAGACACACAAACACACACACACATGTACACAAACACACCTCTTTCAGTTTCTGTTTACCAAATTCACTCACAAGGTTCTGTTCTGCCTGGGACTATAGCAGATGACACTTGCCCAAAGTGCTGCACAGTGGGACTGAACCCAAGACCACATGGTTATAACTTACACATTTTAGTCATTACATTTAATTACGATCACTGTTACATCTGATAACTACTATATCACTGCAAAACTGCACAGCCTGATATGGTTAGGCTGCTGGTCTCATAATTGTGAGGATTTAATTCACAGACTGAGAAACACACTGCTTTCTTGGGCAAGGTACTTCATTTTACATTATCCCAATCCAATCCACTCAGCTAAAAATGAATCATGTCAGCTGCAGAGTTGCTCCTTTAAAGATTATTAGGCCATATTATGACAAATGCATGATGTCAGTGACCCTTGGTAGCTATAGAAGGTAAGTCATCATAGCTATAGTTACATATATATATATATATATAAACAAATGATATATAAGCATATGCATGTACATACCTACATCTACATGTATATATAGATGCATATTCAGGTACAGGACGTTAGAAAAATGAACAGGAGCATAAAAACAAAATGGACTTTGTTTACAGACAGCAGAACGAACACAGGAAAACAAACAAGCTACTTATGGAATTATCCCTTCATCAGCTGCCTCAATTCTAAAACTAGGCGTTTCGAAGATAAGGCAGGATGCACTCTTAGAATGGTTTCTTCCTGAGTAGTGGATTAATATATATATATACTAGTTACTATAGTTATAGTTATTTTTAGTAACTGAGTATGACTTTAAATTACATCTAATCATGGGGGCCCTAGTTTGGGCATTCCAGAGTTTTGAGGAGTGTGGACCCACTTCTTAGCCACTATTGTTCCCAGCTCTATTCAGACTTAGCGTAGTAACTACTGTCAAGGTGCCATCTATGGGTTAATTGGCATGTCATGGAAGAAGGTTAGAGACACCCTAGCAGACCCTGGTCTTCAGCTCTTTAGCTGCTTACCTAAGAGAAGGTAACTCTATACAAATCTCTCTTCTTGATAACCACTGAGCTCGTGTCACTTGGGACCAGCTCTGCACAAACCATGCCAACTATAATGATATTCATTGAACAGATTGTTCAGAAAATCATGATACTTGTGCCGACATTGTCACACTTTCTTCATACGTCCAGTGGCGATGCGGAGAGAAGTGACGGGGGACAAGTATAGGATGCTACCGCAAGTCTTCAGCTTTGATCCTACACACAGATGGCCATAGGGTTAATGGTCTGCAATCCTACCATGTGCAGCTGTGTGTCACTGAACTCACATTCATCAAAGCAACAAGAGAGACCATCAGCTTCTGTTTAGTAGTCACCATAGCTAAAATAGCACACACAAGACACCACAGTTATAGCTTACATACAGTAGTCATCACTGCCATACTTTGCATAAGCATCACTGCTGTAGTAACATAAAATAGTCGTCTCTGCTTCCAGCAGTCATAGGTTTAGAAAACTTAAATATAGATTTATGCTTTTGAAATGCATTTGTAACACACTGTTCACACGTTTTATAGAAATATCAATACTCATCTTTATCTTCTTGGTTATATTTTTTTAATATTTTTCATCTCATCATCATCATCATCATTGTTGTCGTCATTATTATTATTATTATTATTATTATTATTATTTATTATTATTATTATTATTATTATTATTATTATTATTATTATTATTATTATTGTTGTGGTTTTTATTATTATTATTATTATTGTTGTGGTTTTTATTATTATTATTATTGTTTTTATTATTATTATTATTATTATTGTTTTTGTTTTATTATTATTATTATTATTATTATTATTATTATTATTGTTGTGGTTTTTATTATTATTATTATTGTTGTGGTTTTTATTATTATTATTATTGTTTTTATTATTATTATTATTATTATTATTATTGTTTTTGTTTTATTATTATTATTATTATTATTATTATTATTATTATTGTTGTGGTTTTTATTATTATTATTATTGTTTTTATTATTATTATTATTATTATTATTATTATTATTATTATTATTGTTTTTATTAGGGTGGTAAATTCAGAAGCGGTAAAGTGAAGGGCAAAAATGCTTTGCAGTATTTAGTTGCATTCCTTTATGTTGCGCATTCAAATCCCTCTGGAGTTGATTTTTGTCTTTCATCCTTCTGATGTCTATGAATTAAGTATCTCAGTCTACTTTGAGGATCAATAGTAAAGTCTATAACCTTCTCTAGAAATTTGTAGCCTTGTGCTTGTGTCAGACATCATTATCATCGTCATCGTCATCATCGTCATCGTCATCATCATCAGCAGCATCATCGGCATAAATTCCTGAACGTATTTAGTTATATTTCTCATTCTACAGTCTGTGTTCAATTCCTGTTAGGATTCTCTTTGATTGTTTCCTTATGGGGGAAATAAAATAAGTTCTGACTTTATATTAGGAGTGATTCAGTCAAATATATCTTTGATTCCCCAAGAATGTGTGGCCTCGTGTCAAAATGAAAAATTATTATTGTTGTTTATTCTGGTTCTTTACATTCTGGGTTCAAATCCTACTGAAGTCAACTTTGCTATTCATTCTCTTAGGTCATTAAAAAAAGTACTAATCATGTTTTAGGGTCAACTAAGCCCTTCTTCATTAAAACTTGCTGGCCTTGTGCCAAAATTTGAAACAGCTATTTTTATTATTATCACTTAAAAGCTATTAAATGCTAATTTAATTAGCAGGGATGTCATCCTGAAGTTTGGTAACAACAAGTTTCCTCAGATGTCAAAAATCTTTCTGAGGATCCTTGCAGAATACAGGATGGAATTTTTCAGCAGATCAACGATATGAGTCTCAAGTCCAATATCCTTCAGCCTGTTCGGTGGCAGTTTGGGTGTTGTGCCAAGTGTATGAATAACCACAACAAATGTCACCTTTGTCTTCCACAATCTCTTCGTGTCTCTGGTTAGATCCTGATATTTCTCAAGTTTACCATTTTGTTTTTGGTGTCCACTCTTCTATCATATGGAGTTTCAAAGTCATCTTGCATTGTATTTTTTCTTTTTTCTTTTTTTTTTTTTTGTTCTTTGCTTGTTGTCTTTTTGGTCTCCTTGCTACAACAGTATGGATGATACTCATTTTCAGCTAACTGAACTGAGCAATGTGAAATGACATGCTTTGCTCTTGGCCAAAATCAACAACTGAGCCCAGGAGTTGAACCTACAAAAAGACTTATAGAAAGACTTTTTGCCCTCTTCACCTAATGTTTTATTTATTTATTTTATTTTTTTTATGCTATCTCTCCTCTTTCTTTCTTTCCTTTTCTAGCACCCTTTCTCTTTTCTCCACTGCCAAATATCTGACCCCCACCCCAACTCTTTATTCTGGAACCTAAAGATTTTCTCCTGCAATGCTTCATATTTATACCTATATAAGGTCTGATCGATAAGTATCTGGACTGTTGCCATAGTAACGAAGCTAAAGCACACAGAGTGAAGCCGCTTGGCACAGATTGACCTTGAACTTCGCTGTGCATGCGCAATAAGTTTTAACATTCTAGCTCACTTCCGCTGTTTACAGCAGTGCTTGAAAGGAACGTGTGTAGCGTGTGATCAGCGCATTGACCATGACAGAGAAAGTTGTCATGGCGATACCTGCTCAGAGGCTTGCGCAAAGTTGCAGAAAGTGTATGGAGAGGAGTGTATGAGCTGTACACAACTGTATGAGTGGTTCAGATGTTTCCAAGATGGTTGAAAAACTGTTGATATTCACGAACGTTCTGGGAGACCCACAACCAGCAGAACTGAGAAAAACATTGCAGATATGCATGCAGTTGTGAGGGGAAATCATTGAATCACCATTCATGTGTTATCAGAAGATGTGCAGATTAGTTACGGTTCAGTTCAGTCCATTATCACTGAAGATTTGGGTATGAGACACGTTCCTGTCAGGTTTGTGTCAAAACTGCTTTCAGCTGACCAGAAAGACTCTCAGGTTTCAGTTGCACAAGATCTCCTTGATTGTGTCAAGAATGATGGAAACTTTGCATAGGCCCCTGAACAGGTATTGCCAAGCTTTTGGCAAAATTTGATGCAGATTCTCTGCTCAACTTACTCCATCATGGTCAATGTGACAATCACACGCTACACACCTTCCTTCCAAAGATTGCTATAAATAGCGTAAGTGAGCAAGAATGTTAAAACTTAGTGCAACATGCACAGCAGAGGTCAAGGTCAATATGTGCCAAGTGGCTTCACTCTGCATGCTTTAGCTTCGTTACTATGGCAACAGTCCGGATACTTATTGATCAGACCACATACATGTATGTGTATATACTTCCATATGAACATGCATGCATTTATGCATGTATCAATACTAGTCCTTTAAACCTCTTAGCATTTAAATTAGCTACATATGTCCTAAATATTCTACCTGTTTTATGTTCAAACCAGCCAGATCCAGCCACTCACACCAATCCTACAATGCCATTCAAAAAACAAGCAATCACATAACCAAAGTCTCAAAGCTATGAGACAGTGCATGATTAATTCAAAACAATGTGAATAAATAAGTATTACATTTGACAGAGTATTCTAAATGCTAAAGGTTTAAATAGATTTAGTATATAAACTCAAGCATTATGAGTAAGAAATTCATAAAATCCATCCTTGTTATCAATAATATTTCTATTATTCCACCATTAACACATCTTTAGTTACATCATCATTGCAACCATCTTCATAACCATCATTATAACCATGGTTTTCCATATCGTTTATATTGAAAGAGAAATAGAAAAGAAGAAATGTATTTAGCAAAACTTCAGTAAACAAGACAATAACTTGTTTTTAATGTATGTAAATAGCACAGAAGAAAGTATGTTCAATAAAGAATCTAATTGTTTTGTTTTGATTTTTAAATAATCTGTTTTTATTGGATACAATGCCTGTCCTTACGAAGATGCAAAGCTTGCCCATTGTATTGATATATTTATTCTCAACTGTAGATGTGAGCAATTTCTCAATAATTTTTAAAGGTTTATATCTGCACAAAAATGTTATGATGTGCAAACTTTTCCCAGTGACAAAATAATGGAAAAAGAAAAAAAAAAGGAAAAGAAAAAAATTGCATGAAACTGAAAAATAATAAAATTTTGGTTGTGTATTTCATTTTTGGTTTATGAATTATCTATACACATAAACACACACATACATACATACATACATACATACATACATACATACATACATACATACATACATACGTGTGTGTATATATATATATATATATATATATATATATATACATATATAAATGTAAAGCAACATTTAATATATGTATATATATATTTTATCATTATTATCATATATGTATATGCATATAAATATCATGATATATATATGTGTGTGTATATATATATATATATATATATTTATATATATACACACACACAATATATATACACACACAGCCATATATGTATAACAACATTATATATATATGTATCTTTATATATATATGATATATATGTTTGTGTGTATATATATATATATATATATATAGATATATATATATATATATATATATGTAAATGTACACACACACACATATATATGAGTGTGTATATATATGTATATATATATGTGTGTATATATACATGTATATATATGTGTGTGTATATGTATATATATATACATATATGTATGTGTATATATATGTGTATATATATATATATGTGTGTGTGTATATATGTGTGTATATATATATGAGTATGCAATATATATATATATATATATGTATGTACACACACACACACACATATATGGGTATGTATATGTGTGTGTATATATATATATATATATATATATATATATATATATATATTATAGTTATAATGTTTTGTTTGAAAAACCTTGTTTTAAAGATACAATGAAATCTATGACCCATGCATATATTTTGGACAAATATATTAGTTTTTACCATTATTATCATATTTTTGTTTTACTTTATGCACAATTTAATCTCTTTTGTGTCTTGATTGTATAACATATATGCATGCACAGGTGAAGACTGCTTAACGAGAATACTGGTTGTGAGTAAAACTATTTCCAAATATTGTATCAAACTCATAAACAAATGACCTGAAAAATATTCTACTTAATAACTGAACTGTTTATTTCTGTTTTCTTTTTTGTTTGTTTTAATTTTTTTTTTTTTGTTGTTTTATACATCATTTTTTATCAGAGAGTATGTGTTGCACTGGCGGCCATCATAGCTTCAGGTTATCACAGTTGAGAGACATTTGTTCTACCATCTCTCACACCTGAGTCAAATGATTATTCATCACAAGTCTTTTTTAATCATAGCTGAACTCTTTGGCTGTTGTTTATAATATACAATATTTGTTGTTGTTGTTGTTGTTTTGCCTTAGCTCAGCTCTGCTTATGCAAACATGTCAAAGGTGTTCCAGCCATGAACATCCCATCTCTAAATATATATATATATATATATATATATATATATATTTATATATATATATATACACACACACACACACACACGTATATGTATGTATATAAGGACTACTTGGTCTAATGTGCCCTTCTGTTTTTTTTCATATGATAGGGTGTTATTTGAGAGAAATTTGTGTGCTATTTCTAGCTAGACAAGTAAACATGTAGGAGCCCTCTTATCAGCTGAGTATGTTGCTCTTTGCTTTCATCAAATACTCTTGTTTATTGGGAAATATTTGAACCCTGTTCCTCTGATGCCCCCCCCCCCTGATCCTGCAATTGGAAGCTATATTTTATGGTCAATATTTTTGGTGCCAAGAAACAAAAAAAAAAAAAGAAAAGGAAAATGTCTTCAGAAAATGCCTACTCACTGAAAATGTTTGTTTTTGTTCTATTCCATAATATTTTATCAAGAAAGATGTGTGGGTTTAGTTAATTATTTATTGTGTACCTGAGCACTTTTGTTATGTCATGGGTATATTTGTCTGGTATAAAATGGTATTATGCAAATAAATAGTTGGTGAGGATTAGCTAAAAATAACCTATCACAGAGATGTATACTCTTTTACTTGTTTCAGTCATTTGACTGCAGCCATGCTGGAGCACCGCCTTTAGTCGAGCAAATCGACCCCAGGACTTATTGTTTGGATGCCTAGTACTTATTCTATCGGTCTCTTTTGCCGAACTACTGAATTATGGGGACGTAAACACACCACCATCGGTTGTCAAGCGATGTTGAGGAGACAAACACAGACACACATACATATATACATATATATATGCATATATACGACGGGCTTCTTTCAGTTTCCGTCTATCAAATCCACTCACAAGGCTTTGGTCGGCCTGAGGCTATAGTAGAAGACACTTGCTCAAGGTGCCACGCAGTGGGAATGAATGCAGAACCATGTGGTTGGTAAGCAAGCTACTTACCACACAGCCACTCCTGTGCCTATGTTTATGCTAACATAAAACGCACTCTGTACTCCTCGAACATAGGTATGATACTCAGTATTCACTGTTCAGTGGAGTCACATGGCCTAGTGGTTAGAGTAGTGGACTCACAGTCGAGGGATCGCGGGTTCAAATCTCAGACCAGGCGATATGTGTGTTTATGAGTGAAACACCTAAGCTCCACGCAGCTCCGGCAGAAGGTAATGGCGAACTTCTGTTAACTATTTCACCACAACTTTCTTTCACTCTTTCCTCCTGCATCTAGCAGTTCACCTGCGATAGACTGGCGTCCTATCCAGGTGGGGAACCTACACACCAATGAAACCGGGAAACCGGCCCTTATGAGCCAGGCATGGCTCGAGAAGGAACACACAACAACAACAACATTCACTGTTCAACTAGTGACTGTTAAACCAACACATGTTAAAGTACATGGTTAACCAACATGGTCGAACTAGCACCATCAACTACCCCCTTGACAATTCACTCTGCTCTTATTTATTGTAATTCGTTAGTCCACCTCCAGTCACATGGGAATGTTCAGGATTCTAAGCTCATTCTTATTTTATATTCTTCCAATGGATCAACATTTTTTGAGATTACTTTAAAAGTAGATATTGTCATCATCTCCACCCCACCCCCACACACACACCATTATTATCACTACCATCATCAACATCATCACAATCAGTTTATGTCTGATTTCCATGGTGATATTCGTTGACTGTCATTGACTGGACAGGATAGTGAAAGAATATTTTACCCCTGATGAATAAGTTTTCTATTTAGACAGTTAAATAGTAAGATTATTAAAATAATCTTTATCTTCTATCTTTCACTTGTGGCCATGCTGGGGCACCGACTTGAAGAAATTTTAGTCAAATGAATTTGAGCCCAGTGCTTATTTTTTATAATGAAACCTGGTACTTATTCCATTAGTTTATTTTGCTGAACTGCTAAGTTACAGGGACATAAACACACCAACACCGGTTGTCAAGCAATAGTAGGGGACAAACACTGGTTACTCAAAGGTAGTGAGTGGGCAGAATCATTGGCATGCTGGGTAAAAAGCTGCTAAGCATTTTGTCCATCTTCACATTCTGAATTCAAATTCCAACAACGTTGACTTAGCCTTTCATCCTTTCAGGCTCAATAAAAAAAGCACCAGTTGAGCAATAAAATAAAGCACAGTTGCCTGTGGTCAATGTAATCAACTAGCCCCCTCCCTCAAATTTTCAGGATTTGTGCCTATAATAGAAAGGATTTATATGGTTACTCACCTGCTAGAAGTAGCTGTCAAATTTCACTTAAATTACACCTTACCAATGTAAAAATACAAGGAAGGGCACATTGAATAAGGACAGTCATAGCTGCTCTATTTGTAAATAATCGACAGGATATAAACACTTTCGATACTAATCCTTTTGGGGCCACTCCTGGTTCTATAATACAAATTTCTTGTTTTAAAATGATCGAATTTAAAATCTTCCACCAAAAATTTTATGTTAATTTGTGATGAATAATAAGGGCAAAGTTATTTTAGATGTACTTGCATAGCAAGTGAGCTGATCTGAGATCGTGTGCTGGAATGAAAACAATTGCAGCGTGGAAGGTGTTTATAAGCCATTTAAAATAACACACAAGAACCGTTAGATCCACTTCAACATTTAAATTTAATTTGTCAAAATATTTTCATCGCTTTGAGACCGCGACCTGTTCACTGACAAAATTCAAAATTTTGGATGCAGCACAGAATTTTGTCAGTGAACAGGTCGCGGTCTCAAAGCGACGAAAATATTTTGACAAATTAAATTTAAATGTTGAAGTGGATCTAACGGTTCTTGTGTGTTATTTTAAATGGCTTATAAACACCTTCCACGCTGCAAAGTTATTTTAATAAATTCGTTATTATTTCCAAAATTAATAGAAACAATGGATGTTTATTTCAACAGAAATATAACAAAATGATCAAATATCTTTGATCAGAAATGTACTTCGGGGTAGATCTGGAGCTAAATGACACCAACAATAAAAATAAGAAAAAACAAAGCAAAAAAAATCATACCTATGTTGTTTTCATATTTGTTCTGAAGCAGCACTGGTCTACAAATGTTTCTGCTTTTATACAGTGGCCAAACATAAATACTGGGATTTTGTGAAAAGAAAGAATTCAAATATTTGATATAGAAATGTTTGAAATTTGTTACAAGAGTGAGTTTGGCTCCGAGGTTGAACATAATATCTATTGAAGCATGAGAGTATTGGAATGTCTTTAACTACTACTACTACTACTACTACTACTACTACTACTACCACTACTACTACTATCTTATCCTATATGTATTGCAATACATTTTTGCTATATACTACAACACACACATACAAAAAAAAAAGAAAGAGGAGAAAATCGATAAGAATATTACAATATCTGAAAGCTGTCATGTCTCAGAAATATCGTATTTGTCTCTATTTTATGTAACTGTTTCCAATAGAGAATACAAAAATGAAGAAATTTCTACATGGTCATTTTACATGCTAGAAATAACAGTCAAATATCTCACTTTGATTGCACCCTACTGTTTTAAGAAATATAGAATATTGGATAATGTGATCCTAGATAAACTGTATCTAAAAAAAAAAAAGACAGGATAGTCATGGCTGGCATGATTGTTGATCAAGCTAACTGCAATCATCCTGCCTTTATGATTCTTGATCATTGATCTGCTTGATCAAAGCTGACTTGGAATTAAACAATAATAACAGCAATAATGAAGTGGTCTTTGTTAGGCCACTAAACCTGCTAGAAATATCAGCCAAGTCTCTTTAAAATTATTTCAATATCAGTGTCATAAAAATGCGAGGACACATCAGATAATGTAGTCTAAGATGCTTCTAAAAAGATGATATGGTCTAGGCCATATTGGGATCATAGGTATGCTGACATAGGGCTAAACAATATGGTGGATGTCATGGTTGGTTGGTCTTTGATCATAGATCTGCTGAGTCTTGACTGTTCAGGGGCTAAACAATAACAGCAAGAAAGATTTTGTTGCTTGAAAAATACAACTTTAACCTTCAGCATGCTGTAGACACATCATGTTGCCATATGAGTTTTCTCCCTGTAGCCTGGAGCTACAAGGGAGGTAACTTGTATAGTGCTATGATGCACCTAAGCATGTTAAAAGTTAATTCATTCCAACTTGACAAAGCTTTTTGCTCATATATTAGAATAACAAATATACCATTTGCTATTGTAATATAAGAGCAACCAGTTCTTAGTAGTCATGAGAAACAGCTGAGTATATGTAGTTGATGAAGTGCAACAATACAGAAATGCATGCATTCTACTGTCTGGTAACATCATTCATGGCCTATTGATGTATCTACATTCATACATTCTATAAGGAGGATTCCTTCTCTTGAGACAGCTTGTGCAGTGTATTGTCTAGCCATGTCTGATTGTAAATGAAGACTGTACATAACTATAATTCATTCAGCGCAGCTTAGTGTGCCTCTAATTTTTAATTACATTTCTTTGATGAAAAAAAGATCACTAATGGTACTTGTGTGGTTATCTGTTTGGTTCAAGCCACTGTTGTTCTAGCTATGGAGTGGAGTTCTGCCACATGACAACCAAGGCGTCTGTTTCTAAACATACAAAACTAACTTATAGTCTTCTTTGAATATAACTAATTAGTAGAGCTATTCTGTCAAATTTAATTAACTGATTTTTTTCCCCCCATAGCTACATCTTAAAAAGAAAATATTGGTTTGGATTGTCTCACTTTCTTTTTCACTTTCTCATTACAGGGAAAAAATATCAAAATAATTAAAAAGGAAATTGAATGCTATTTTTTTTCAATATTTTACTGTAAAGAATTATTTTTAGCGTTATGTTAAAAACTTGATCAAAAGAGATGAAAGGATTACCTCCCTTCAACATCAAATAAATAAAAATGCAAAACTTCATTTAAGTATATATATATATATATATATATATATATATATATTCCAGTGGGTGATTAGTTCAAAAGAAGTTATGTCTGGCCATTTAGAATAAAGAAATGAAAGATATGTCTGAGACCAAATAAACATTTAATCCATAATTGTTAGTCTGACAAAATATATTTTATCAGACTAATAATTATGGATTAAATATATATATATATAAATATATATATATATATATATATATATATATATATATATATATATATATATATATATATATATATA
>NC_142937.1:15635226-15667726 GCF_046866305.1 Octopus bimaculoides
AATGTTTCTTTATTCACACAATATATATATATATATACATGCATATATATATATATATATATATATATATATTTATATGCAAATATAAATATGTGTATATATATATATATATATATATATATATATATATATGTATAAACTTATATGTCATATATATATTTATATATATACACACACACACACAACCCATATATATATATACATACATACATGTATATATATGTGTGTGTGTGTGTATATATATATATATATATATATATATATATATATATATATATATATATATATATACATACATATATACATATACATATATTTATTTTGGTTTTTACCCACATTATATTTTAAGCCTTATATTTGAAAACGACAACACATTTGTCCCTCTCTCCAGTCAGGGAGAGCCTGAAATGCACTGCACTGCTCCTGATCTTCAGACTGATTGGTTAATGTAATTAAAGTTGATATTAACCATTTTTAATTTATTTCGGTCCATTTAAATTCAACTATAACCTTGTGAATGAGCTATTGTAATATAATGTTTTATTATATATATATGTAATATAATATATATATTTTTAAATTATTCTGTTTTAATAAATTTCATTCTATTGCTTTTTGAAATGATCAATGTGTTTTATTCAGAATCTTTTTTACTTTTGTAATATTTTTCTTTATTTTTTTCCATTTATTTTTCTTCTTCTTCTTACTCTGTATTTTCAATCATAGAAATGTTTTATTCAAAGTCATTTTAAAATTATCACACGGAATGTTATGATTAAATAATGAAGAGCAAGATTTATTGAGCTGTCATAATTATTATTATCCAACAATTGACTGACAATTTAAAAAAGATCCGAAAGAACTAAAAACTCCTAAACTAAGAACTTCAATTATAAAAAAATTTTAAAAACTGAGTACAAAATACATTGTGCATATATAATATCTCTTTGTTTCTTTTCTGTTTGAGCAAAACATCCAATATCATTTGTTGTAAATATAATAAAGTTTGATAAGATGAAGTTGTGAAATAAACAAACCTGTGAACTGGCAAAGACCAAAGAAACTGTAGTTGTATGGATTTATATATATATATTTTGCCTCACGTTTCTTTCTTTTTTTCTCTTTTATTATATGAATGGTTTTCAAAATGAAATTTTGTATAACTTGTTTATGTTGAGAATAATTCTCCAGTTATTATATAATTTAAAGATTTTTTTTTCTTTTTTAAGTGTCATTAAATGTTGCATAGAAGCATTTCCCTTACATATGCATTTATATTGTAAATGTCTGTTTATGTGTGTGTGTATACAGGATGTGCATATATATATCATCATCATCATCATCATCATCATTGTTTAACGTCCGCTTTCCATGCTAGCATGGGTTGGACGATTTGACTGAGGACTGGTGAAACCGGATGGCAACACCAGGCTCCAGTCCGATTTGGCAGAGTTTCTACAGCTGGATGCCCTTCCTAACGCCAACCACTCAGAGAGTGTAGTGGGTGCTTTTACGTGTCACCCGCACGAAAACGGCCACGCTCGAAATGGTGTCTTTTATGTGCCACCCGCACAAGCCAGTCCAGGGGCACTGGCAACGATCTCGCTCGAAAATCCTACAGGAGCCAGTCAGGCGGTACTGGCAACGGCCACGCTCAAAATGGTGCATCTCATGTGCCACCCGCACAAGAACCAGTCCAGGGGCACTGGCAACGATCTTACTTGGCTTGCCGGGTCTTCTCACGCACAGCCCATTTCCAAAGGTCTCGGTCCGTAGTCATCGCCTCGGTGAGGCCCAATGTACGAAGGTCTTGCCTCACCACCTCAGCCCAGGTCTTCCTGGGCCTACCTCTTCCACGGGTTCCCTCAACTGTTAGGGTGTGGCACTTTTTCACGCAGCTATCCTCCTCCATTCTCACCACATGTCCATACCAGCGCAATCGTCTCTCTTGCACGCCACAACTGATGCTTCTAATGTTCAGCTTTTCTCTCAAGATACTTACACTCTGACGGGTATTCACATTGACATTACACATCCAACGGAGCATACTGGCTTCATTCCTTGCGAGCTTACGTATGTCCTCAGCAGTTACAGCCCATGTTTCACTGCCATGTAGCATGGTTGTTCGTACGCATGCGTCATACAGTCTGCCTTTTACTCTGAGTGAGAGTCCCTTTGTCGCCAGCAGGGGTAAGAGCTCTCTAAACTTTGCCCAGGCTATTCTTATTCTAGCAGCTACACTTTCAGCGCACCCACCCCCACTACTAACTTGGTCGCCCAGATAGCGGAAGCTATCGACTACCTCTAGTTTTTCACCCTGGAATGAGATAGAAGTTGTTTCCTGTTTGTTTGCAGTCTTTATTGCACCTGAACATCTGCCACAAACAAAAACTAACTTGCTAGTTAACCTGCCTTTGATGTTGCTGCACCTCTTATGTGTCCATATACATATATGTATGTATGTACATATATATGTATATGTTTAGGGCATAAGAATTTAGAAGTTTTGAGTGATATGAAATAAATTGTTTTTAATAATAGAACTTGAAGTAGATAAAACTTTGAACAATAGCATGTAGAATATTGGGCTAAAAATCCCTTGGATGGGGAAAAAAAGTCAAAAGCTGCTTGTGGGACTCAAGCCCACATCTTCTGTAAGCATGCCAAATGTTCTACCAGATGTTCTATCAGATGTTCTAAATTTTTATGTTGAAAATAAAATACTATTCTTGCTGGTAAGATCAATACTTCTAATATGGAGAAAATTTGGACTGTTACTTTGGTATAATGATAGAATGCTTTCATGTTTACAGAAGATGTGAGTTCAAGTCTCACAGGTAGCTTTTAACTTTTTCCATCCAAAGGACTTTTGAAACACATCAGTCTACATGCTATTATAACTTTATTTACTTCAAGTTCACTGTGAAAGCCAATTTATATATATATATATATATATATATATATATATATATATATAAAACAGTTGATATGTGGGCAAAAAATGACTAAAGTCTTTTAAAAATAATTGTTTATTTTGTTGAGTATTTTTGTAGGCATAAAGTGTTAGCTAAGCACTTTTCATTCATACACTGTTATGTATAGCTACATCAGGGAACATTCTGTATCTTTTTCAAGTTCTTCAACTAAACATTTTACATTAGTAGATTAAACAAGTATCTATCTATCTCTCTCTCTCTCTCTCTATATATATATATATATATATATAGATAGATAGATAGATAGATAGATAGATAGATAGATAGATAGATAGATAGATAGATAGATAGATAGATAGATAGATACAAATTTCACTGATGTTTTTGTGGGCTGGGAATTGATAATTCAAGTTTTAGGATAAACAGAATTAAAGTATTGCATTACTAAACAGAGATACAGAAACTTGTAACATAATGGTTACTAATGGCTAAACTGTGATAATATCATAGCTTAAATACTTAGTGATCAAACTTCAAGGGACAGATTGCTATAAAACGTGTCCAAAGGAAAATTATTTGATTAGAATTTTGAAGAATTTGTATGAAACCAGACTTAGTATTGTATAATTTATTGCCAAATTATTTAAGGAAATGCACTCCCATATATTCTAATTAATTTTTAAATAATCATATAGATGAATTTAATAAAATAATACATTCATACCATTATTCAGCTGGTGTTTGAAAGATAACCATTTGCCATTTACTTGTTTCAGTTATTAAACTGTGGCCATGCTGAAGCACTGCCTTGCAGGATTTAGTCAAACAGATTGACCCTGGAACTATTTCTTTTTAAGTCTGGTACTTACTCTAACAGTTTATATTGCTGAACTGCTGTGCTATTGGTATGTAAAGAAGCCAACACTAGTTGTCAAGCTAGTGGGGGACAAACACAAAAAAATACACTCACATGCATGCATGCATACACACACACACACACACGTACACACATAGACAAATGACCGAAACCTTTGGTAATATGCCGTGCTTGAGAAGAAGACCCAACAAGCCAAGTGAAATCGTAGTCATGGCAAATACTGGTGTCATGTAAACTGGCACTCATGCTTGGAGTGGTTGACATTAGGAAGGGCATCCAGCCATAGAAACCCTGCCAAATCAGACTGGGGTCTGGTTCAGCCTATCAGCATACCAGCCCTGGTCAAACCGTCCAACCCATGCCAGCATGGACAACAGACATTAAATAATGATGATGATGATGATACACACACACACACACACACACACACACACACACACACACACACACATACACAAAGGGCTTTTTTCAGTTTCTCTCTAGCAAATCCACTCACAAGGCTTTGGTTGGCATGAGGCTAGAACAGAAGACATTTGCCAAAGGTGCCATTTAGTTGGATTGAACTTGAAACAATGTGATTGGGACGCAAACTTCTTACTATACAACTATGTCTGCACCTATAACTTGATAAAAGTTTCTTCATAAAATTCTGACAGAAGGTTTTGGAATAAATATGAACAACTTAAATTAATCAGTTTTGTATCATAGAACCAGAAACTGCATACAATTTGGTATTGTGTGAATGGTTTTACGCTATTTGATTTGTCTTCAATGCCTGCTCAACAAATTTCAAGGAAGAGATATATATGTGCCTATAAAATATATCTGAGATTTCAATCTGTGATCAAGAAGAAAAGTTGTATACAAAATATAGTGTAACAAGACTGCAAATCCTGAACAATATCCCAATAAGATATAATTGATTATCTATGAAGTGTATTGAGTCAAAGGTAGTCAACTGATGTAAGGATTTATTTCATGTATTATAAGGAAGAACATTAAATTTCGAATATTTCTTTAATAAACTTTACAGATGAGTTGGTATTTGCAAATTTTATAATAAAATGGGTACTGATACACTTGATTAGAAAGACAAAAAAATTTAATTATCTAAAATTAATTTTAACTAACTAAAAATTAATTAAGCCTAATGATGAGGATAATCCAAATTATTTATCCTGGTTGAAAGAAAAGAATAGGGGAGACAATCCTGGTATTTTAATTCATTAAAATTACAAGCCTTTTGCATTGAAATATAATGATGAAGGTGGTAAGCTGGCAAAATCATAAGGATGCTGAATAAGATGCTAAATAACATTTGCATTCTGAGTTCAAATTCCACTGAAGTTGACTTTAACTTTCATCCTTTTGAGGTCGATAAAATAAGTACCAGTAGAGCACTGGGGTTGATGTAATCGACTTATCCCTCTCCCCCAAACTTGCTGGCATTGTGCCAAAATTTGAAACCAATATAATAATGACATGGACATTAGTATACTTGATGCAGTAAACCAAGTAACTTTGCTTAATTAAAATTGATTAAACATGAATTAGTGTGTTGTGAGTCTCCTCTTTAGCAACAACTCCAGGCATGTTTTGGTCTTATCAGACCTCACTAGCAAAACATCGTTTAACTGTGGCTGCTTGATTTTAGAATGACCTAAGATATATGGAACCATTGTGAATGAACACACAGTAGCATTATAAATTAAAAGAATAGTTTTTAAAAAAAATACCCAGACTTTGGCAATTGTCCATAAAAAAGCTGAAGCTTAAAATAATTCTGAAGAAGTTCAGTTATTTACATTTTAGCTCCTCCCACTGGTGCATACATTTACCTCATCTTTTGATAATGTATCTACAAATAATCCTCAAATAAAATACTTTACTTATTTCATGAAAGATATATTGTTTACATTAAAATGGGAAAAAACACACTAAGACATCTCCTAAAGATGGTGTAGTTGAAAGTTCAAGTTTTTACTAATCTTAGCTCTTGTTTTCTTGCTACTAACATCTTTCATTATATGATACTATTTTATATATATATGTGTGTGTGTGTATATGTGTGTGTGTATGTGTGTGTGTATGTATATATATATATATATATATATATATATATATATATATATATATATATGTATATATATATATATATATATATATATATAAAATAGTAACTGCTGCATTTGTTGAGTATATAAACAGTTAGGCTAATTGTTTCTCTGGAGACTGTCAGAATGATTTAGATGCCTCTGATGAGAACCCTATAAGGTTCAAAAATCGATTAAGGTTATTCATAGTTTTTCTCAGTCAGCAGAGAAATGGCTAAATTTTGCCTTGCTTATAATCATACCGTATGTTAATATATATATGTGTGTGTGTGTGTGTGTGTGTGTGTGTATGTGTGTGTGTGTGTGTGTGTAAACTCAGCTCACCAAGAGATTTCTCAGACATCTATCTCACCGTCTTTGATAAGATGCTAATAAGGTCATCATTTTTCAAAATATTAACCTCACCTTTAGAGTTGAAGTTAAAAAAAAATATTATTATTCATTTATTTATTTTTTATTGTTATTATTATTATTATTATTAGCATGCCAGACAAAATGCTTAGTAATGTTTCATCTGTCATTACTGTGTGAGTTCAAATTCTGCCAAGGTTGATTTTTGCCTTTCATTCTGTCAGGGTTGCTAAAATCAAATACAGTTAAGTACTCAAAATTTTCAGGTCTTGTGCCTACAGTAGAAAGAATTATTATTATTATTATTATTATTATTATTATTATTTATTATTAAGGCAGCAAGCTGAACAATCTTTTCCACATCAGACAAAGTGCTAAGCAACATTTCTTTCAGCTCTTCATGTTCCGAGTTCAAAATATAATTTTTTTATGAATATTTAGCAGAAGCAACATAGTGACTCATATTAGGAGTTCTGTTTTTCCTGTTTGCATCACACACACACACATATATATTGTGAAGGCATATGGCTTCACAGGCTGTGTGTTGTTTTCTTTAGCAAGACACTTCATTTCATGTTGCTTCCAGTTCACTCAGCTGTAGACACGAGTTGCAATATCACTGGTGCCAAGTTGTATTGGCCTTTACCTTTCCCTTGGATAACATTGGTGACATGGAGAGGGGAACCTGGTATGCATGGGTCTTCCATAATTACTGGTCTTCCATAAACAAACTTTCCCTCATTATGCCTCAGAGGGGATCTTTCTAGGTGCAGTCTCATGGTTATTCATGACAGAAGAGGTTTTTTACTTTACCCAAATATGTATTAATATTACACTTAGGCAATGCAATATTAATAACCTGGTGTAGAACTCAATATACATATGCTTTTGAACAAAGCATTAGTTGAGTATGAAGAGATGACAAAGTAATATAAGTTATCCTATGAAGTTCATTAGCTTACAGGTGTTTTCACTATAAGATGTGGTGGACACATAGTTGAGTAACATCTTACAGCTTCATCAGAGCCTCAGACATGAAGCTGTAAGTAGTTACTTAGGCACTCAACTATGAGTCCATCACATCTTGTAACAGAAACAGTGGTAAGCTAATGCAATTCATAAGATAACCGTTTTACTCCTTTGTCATCTTTTTTTCCTTATATACACACACATGCATATATATATTTGCATGCATGTATATATAAACCCTAGTATATGTATATGTATATATTAAACCTAGTATAATGGCAACTGGAGATAAAATTTATGGAAACATAATATAGATGGAATTATTTGAAAAGTGTTCTTCTCTAAAGATGAAGTTAACAGTCTTGAAAATTACTATCTTATCTATGTAACTTAATAAACATTAAAAAAAAATATTCTTCTAAGTTCTGTATCTGTATACACACTCACACACACACATGCACTAACATACCACACATGTATGCATACACTTTCCTATTTCTTTATGTATTCAGTTATGTATGATACTGCTGAAAAAATATTTTTTCTATGAACTGTAAATAAATATTGTGGCTCAAATTTTCAACACTTCCTACTTTTTTTTCTACTTAGTAAGTCTTGGAGCAAATGGTATTGTATATATTCAAAAATAGGCACAAGCATGGCTGTGTGGTAGGAAACCTGCTTCCCAGCTACATGGTTCCAGGTTCAGTCCCACTGTGTGGCACCTTGTACAAGTATCTTCTACTATAGCCTCAGCCGAACTAAAACACTGTGAGTAGATTTGGCAGAGGGAAACTGAAAGAAATCCATTGTATATATATATATATATATATATATATATATATATATATGTATGTGTGTGTGTGTGTGTGTGTGTGCGTATATATATATATATATATATATATATATATATATATATATATATATATATATATATATATGTATATAGTTCAAATTTACAGTAAATAAATGACGAAGACAGGTGTAGGAACAACAAGCAAGTGTATTAGTTTCTCACTCAGGAAAACTGGAAAAGTATTTTACGTTTTGAGCCTATGCTTTTCAACAGAAAGGATTAAGAGGAAAAAATGTGCAGAGTTTAACACTCCAACATGGCCAGATGACTGGAAAAAAGAGTTTGAATGAAATGGAGATAATAATAATAATGATAAAGGTAATGGTGACTCCCAACGAACTAAGGTGCACAAACGTGTATGTAAGAATGGTGTGTGTGTGTGTTGTATGCACCAGTTGATGTGTGCTTGTTCAGGTGGTGTATGCAAATGTGTATGTGTGTGTCTGTCACACACACACACACATATATGTTTGTCTATGTTTGTCCCCACCCCACTGCTTGACAACTTGTGCTGGTGTGTATGTCCCTGTAACTTAGCAGTTCAGCAAAAGAGTCTGATAAAATTAGTACTGGGGTCGATACATTCGACTAAAATTCTTGAAAGCGGTGCTCTGGCATGGCCACAGTTTAATGACAGAAACAAGACAAACAATAATTTACAGTTGTTACTAAATAAAAGTGAAAGTGTGGTGCAAACATCCAAAACAACTTACTACTGAATTGTAGTTGGCTTGAAATTCAGTGCATATGGCGATGCTGATGTCATGTAATAGGCACCCATGACAGTGGCACGTAAAGAGCATCCTTCGAATGTGGGGCTTCACAGAAGCCATGATAAGTGACTGAAACCTTTGGCAATATGCCAAGTTAAAAGCATAGTTGTGGCTGATGTTGGTGTCATGTAAATGACATCCATACTCATGACACGTAAAAAGCACCCATTACAATCTGTAAAATGGTAGGTGTTAGAGATGGCATCCAATCATAGTAGAAACCATGCCAAATCAGATTAGAACCTGGTGCAGCTCTCCAGCTTATCAGTTTCAGTCAAACCGTCCAACCCATGCCAGCATGGAAAGCAGATGCTTAATGATGATGATGATGACATTAACACACACAAGTACACCAGCAAATGATTGGGTTTCAATGGTGAGTTGGTTAAGTAATTATGCAGTGTGTATATGAATATTGACAGTGTAAACAAATATATATTGATGATGTCAGATGCAAATATGCCTGCTATAGCGGAATTCAATTCTGCCACCAAACAAACATGCCAAAGCTGATATGGAGTCTCATGAATTTATGAGACTAGATGTGGGTCAGGTTTTGTGATTGAGATGTTTCCTTCCTAATCACGTGGTTTTGGGTTCAGTCCTACAGTGTCTTCTGCAATAATCCTGGGCTGACCAAAGCCTTGTGTGTATATTTCATAGAATGCCGCATCAAGAAATGCTTGACTTGATCTTAACTGTTCAAAACAGTGTAATCAACAACTAAAGGAAGATAGCTTTAACCCTTTAGTATTTGAACAAGCCATATCCAGCCCAAGTATTCTATTTATTTTATTTTCAAACGGACCAGATCTGGCTTTTCACACATACCATACAATGTCATTCCAAAAGAAAAAAACAATCACATCAAAATTTCAAAGCTACAAGATAATGCCTAATTAATTCAATTGGATAAATAAGTATTACATAAGAATGCTAAAGATTGAAACTGATTAGCCATTCAGAACAACTGACATAATTCGTGTTACTGTAGACATGGCTACATGTATGAACATGCTGAAAATTCTATAGTTATTATGCGAAACAAAACTTGTTTCATTGTCTAAAATAAAGTTTCTCAAGATGGGAGCATATGCCCCCATTAACTAGTGAGGAGTGGAACTTCAAAATGGGGAATAAGTAAGTGACAAAGAAATAAAACTTGCAGCAAAGTTTTATTTAAAACTTCTTTTGAATGTTCTATGCAAACATTGTCCATTCATGGCAGTGTGCTCATTTTTTTGGAAAATCAAGATTGGGTATTGGGCAAAAAATGTTGAGAAAAAAATCTATAAATATGTAAACACATACTGGGCTGTTGAAATCATGGAAGATATCCGTTCATTTAGGAAAATTTACATTTGTTTAAAAGTTAATGGGTTGCCAATGCAAGAAATTACACATAAATTTTCATTTTGTTTCTCAAATACTAACAAAACAAGATTTTGAGGTAAACTGTTTTCAGTAAATTAATATGACAATAATTTCTCTCTCCCTTTCCCCTATAAGATGTGAGTAGCCATGCAGTTCCCTCTACGGGAACCTGCTCTTCTCAACTCCTCATAGTAATCTTCTTGTTTCCAAGTGTGGAACTTTTCTCACCTCCCCAGATTTCATAGCCCTGCAAACTGCACGATGCCCTCAATGGTGGAAGTGGTATAAAAATGCATGCAGTCCATGATGTAAAGTGGTTGGTGATAGGAAGAGCATCCAACCATAAAAACCTTGCCAAAGGAGTCATTGAAGCTTGGTGCAGTCCTTGGAAGCATCGGATCCTGTCAAGCCATCCAACCCTTGCTAGTATGGAACATGGACGTTAAATGATGACAACAACGAATTTGTGGTTTGAGAATACAAACTGGAATGGAGCAGAATTCAGACATGGACAATTTCATATTTGAATTTACAAAATTAGTCAAGGTGAATGTGTTTGTGAAAATTTATGCTGATAATCCAATTTGATAATTCATATTGAAGAAATATGTTATGGAAAATGCACATAGATATTTTTATGTTTTCATGTCAATGGATTAATTTGTGTGGCAGAATCAGATAAAAGGCCATCAGCAAAAAGAAAGATCAGGTAAATGTATATAGTTAAACTGGGAGATGTAATCTGTCAGAAGATAACTGCCAGGAAAAGAAAATGAGATGGAAGAACAAAGGAAATGCCTACACATGTTTGCTGCCAGAATGAAAATCAAAAGTAGAGATGCTACTTAACTATTGTTGAGCAAATGTGCTAAGCAAGAATTAGATAATAAACTATGAACATCTTGACTTCTCTTTAAATGGCTTAAAGGTGGATCATCGACAACTTACATATTTCTGATTGGCTAAAATTTCTGATTGACTAAAATCTGTGAAAGGTTAACCTGTTTGATTGATTGGCTAAAATTTCCAATTGAGCAAAATTCCTGGTTTGTTTAAATGACACTTGGGACAGAAGTGAATCAAAATCACGCCACTGCATACACAAGCAAGACAATTATTGAGAGTACACAATGGCTTCGCAAGTTGTTGGTGCTACAACTTTATGTCTATGTGAAATAAACAAATGCTAAGAATGGATCAAACTTGCAATATAAATAAGATAGAATATTTACTACATGTTAATTCAATGGACATCTAGATGTTTCAATCACTTGTCACCTCATCAGCTGCTGTTGAACTAAAAACAAATATTTGTTTACCTAGACAATTTTTAACAATTGATAACCATACTTCTGTTTGCTCATTGTTGAAGCCTATTTTTCTTTATGATTCTGTTGATTAAAAACCCCAAGTAGTATGAATTCCATAAGGTTTTTCAGTCCCTTGGGTTACAGAAAATCTAAGTATCATCCCATATTTTTTTAAGAACTATATGAAAACATTTAGCTCTACCATCAGTATTGGATCCTCTCTTCTTCACCAATGTACACATAGTCACTGATTTTAATGCTCCTTTCTGTAGTATAGAGTAATGCAGATTTACTACAAATATCTACTTCATGAGATTGATGCTATATCTTAGCCAAAATCAATATTAACAAGAGAAAGAAAACTAGCAATGGACAAACAGTAGTATAGTTATCAGTTGGTTTAAGAGCATTAGAAATAAAACTATACTAAATTTACACAGTTTATTATAGATTTTTACTCTTCAGTATCCAGATCACTCCTAGATAAGGCTATTGAATTCACCAGAGGATATACTTTGATAGATGAAACAAATTTAGAAATGATTATTCAAACCTTACTCTTTGATAAGGACACAGTCTAGATCAAAGAAGTTGGAGCTTGTGTGCCTATTTGAAGCCTGGATGAAATTTTATGACAGTGTGTACATATGAGATCTAGTTAGCTTATATATGTGTTGGATATACAAAAGAATAGATTTGTGGATTCTTTTTCAAGGATGACAGGTTAACATTGTCACAGTCTGGCAATGGTTATACATTAAATTCTTTGAGAAATAACCTGTTTAGCTCCTTCAGTAGTCTGGGATTAAAAATAGCTGTATCTATCAATTACAGTATTGTTGACATTTTAGATATCACACTTAGAAAATGATATGGCTGTGTGATAAAAAGTTTGTTTCTCAAGTACATGATTCTATGTTCAGTTCCACTGTGTGATATCTTGGGCAAGTATCTCCTACTATAGCCTAGGGCTAACCAAAGCCTTGTGATTAGATTTGGTAGACAGAAGCTGAAAGAAGTCTGTCATATATATGTGTACACACCTCATATATGTGTGTTCAACTTTGTCTATATACCTCGAGCTGCTTCTAATTAATATTTGAATTTTTTTTTCTAGGGTATGACATATTCAGACATGCCAGCAGATGGTTCTTAAACAATTTAGCATATAGGCATGGCCAGTTGGACAGCCCACAGCAAACCCCATGCTCGGTACATGGCATTGAGAAGCCACAACAATAATGAAACATCGATATCTGCCGCTCTGAAAAAAAAGGGATCTGATATGAGTTGTTTCACTTGGCTATGACTTGCTTTCAGGTATTTTTACACTAAGGGTATTGAGATTATATTCTCTTACACCTAAAAAACGCAGCTGTCCGACAAACTAACAATACATGCACACCTTGTGCATGTGTCTGACTTTGTTTATATACATGGGGCTGCTTCTAATTCATATTTGAATATATATATATATATATATATATATATATAAATACACACACATATACATACATATATGTATATATATATATATATATATATAATGAAAAATATTTCAATACAAATGTATTAATACAAATGTATCAATTTCCAGCAAAAAATAGCCCTATAAGGGTATATATATATATATAAATTCATAAGAATGGTACAACAAGGTACCGATATTTGCTGGAGAATAGCAATCGATATAAAAACGACGCTATTTCTCCAGCAAATATCGGTACCTTGTTGTACCATTCTTATGAATATATATATATATATATATATATATACACACACACATCTATATATATATACACACACATATATATATACACATATATATAGGTATATACATACATATATATATATATATGTATATATATATATATATATATATATATATATATATATATATATAATAATAATAATAATAATGGTTTCAAATTTTGACACAAGCTCAGCAAGTTCAGGAGAGGGTGTAAGTCAGTTGCATTGACCCCAGTGTTTAACTGGTACTTATTTTATTGACCCCGAGAAGATGAAAAGCAAAGTTGACTTTGGTGGAATTTGAACTCAGAATGTAACAGCAGACGAAATACCACTAAGTATTTTGCCCAACGTGCTAACGATTCTGCCAGCTCACTGCCCTATGACGCAATCCACATTGCATACACTACGCACAATGGAACATACACTGATATAACAAGAAACGAGAAAGTAAACTCCATGAGAAAACAAACTGATGCAGGAAGAGTCTACACTCTTTCAACCCCCACAAAAATAGAAGCACAATGCTGTCCACCCCTCAGGAATATGGAGGTGCACCAGGTGGTGCAGTAGAAACTTGCATGAAACTAATGAAGGGAAAAAAGAAATTATTTCTTTTCTTTTACAAATAATTACAGAGGCATCAAGCTGTTAGATCAGGTTATGAAAGTTACAGAGAGGGTCATAGCCCAACTAATTAGGGAGCGAATCAATTTAGATGAGATGCAGTTTGGGTTCGTGCCAGGTAAAAGCACTACTGATGCCTTATTTCTAGTGAGACAGTTGCAGGAGAAATACCTAGCTAAGGATAAACCTCTGTACCTGGCTTTCGTTGACATGGAGAAAGCCTTTGACAGGGTCCCCCGATCCCTTATCTGGTGGTCAATGAGGAAACTTGGGATAGAAGAATGGTTAGTGAGAGCTGTGCGAGCCATGTACAGAGATGCTGCCAGTAAGGTGAGGGTTGGAAATGAGTACAGCAATGAATTCCGGGTAGAGGTAGGGGTCCACCAAGGTTCCGTCCTCAGCCCCCTATTATTTACCATAGTCCTCCAGGCAATCACAGAGGAGTTCAAGACAGGTTGCCCCTGGGAGCTCCTCTATGCTGATGACCTTGCCCTAATTGCGGAGTCACTATCAGAACTAGAGGAGAAGTTTCAGGTGTGGAAGCAAGGTCTAGAATTGAAGGGCCTTAGAGTCAACCTAGCTAAAACCAAAATCCTAATAAGTAGGAAGGTAGATAAAACACAAACCCCTTCAGGTAGATGGCCCTGCTCAGTATGTAGAAAAGGAGTAGGTAGTAACTCTATAAGATGTACCCGGTGCAAGCTATGGACACATAAGAGGTGCAGCAACATCAAAGGCAGGTTAACTAGCAAGTTAGTTTTTGTTTGTGGCAGATGTTCAGGTGCAATAAAGACTGCAAACAAACAGGAAACAACTTCTATCTCATTCCAGGGTGAAAAACTAGAGGTAGTCGATAGCTTCCGCTATCTGGGCGACCAAGTTAGTAGTGGGGGTGGGTGCGCTGAAAGTGTAGCTGCTAGAATAAGAATAGCCTGGGCAAAGTTTAGAGAGCTCTTACCCCTGCTGGCGACAAAGGGACTCTCACTCAGAGTAAAAGGCAGACTGTATGACGCATGCGTACGAACAACCATGCTACATGGCAGTGAAACATGGGCTGTAACTGCTGAGGACATACGTAAGCTCGCAAGGAATGAAGCCAGTATGCTCCGTTGGATGTGTAATGTCAATGTGAATACCCGTCAGAGTGTAAGTATCTTGAGAGAAAAGCTGAACGTTAGAAGCATCAGTTGTGGCGTGCAAGAGAGACGATTGCGCTGGTATGGACATGTGGTGAGAATGGAGGAGGATAGCTGCGTGAAAAAGTGCCACACCCTAACAGTTGAGGGAACCCGTGGAAGAGGTAGGCCCAGGAAGACCTGGGCTGAGGTGGTGAGGCAAGACCTTCGTACATTGGGCCTCACCGAGGCGATGACTACGGACCGAGACCTTTGGAAATGGGCTGTGCGTGAGAAGACCCGGCAAGCCAAGTAAGATCGTTGCCAGTGCCCCTGGACTGGTTCTTGTGCGGGTGGCACATGAGATGCACCATTTTGAGCGTGGCCGTTGCCAGTACCGCCTGACTGGCTCCTGTAGGATTTTCGAGCGAGATCGTTGCCAGTGCCCCTGGACTGGCTTGTGCGGGTGGCACATAAAAGACACCATTTCGAGCGTGGCCGTTTTCGTGCGGGTGACACGTAAAAGCACCCACTACACTCTCTGAGTGGTTGGCGTTAGGAAGGGCATCCAGCTGTAGAAACTCTGCCAAATCAGACTGGAGCCTGGTGTTGCCATCCGGTTTCACCAGTCCTCAGTCAAATCGTCCAACCCATGCTAGCATGGAAAGCGGACGTTAAACGATGATGATGATGATGATGAATAAAAATAATTATGAAATTGTTTTTGTTGCTGTTGTATATAAACAAGAATAATATTAAATGAAAAGTAAGTAATATTTATGTATTAAAAGTCAGAAATCAATAATTATTTTATAAAGTTAGAAATCAATATATACTCATTAAGAATTTACTTCTGTAAAATGAATGTCTTTTAAGTAGGTTATAACATCTAAAAACATACATTGTTTATCACATCAACAAAACAATTGCTTCAGTATATTAACTGCTTATTAGAAATTATCTTCCTAAAAATAGACAATAGTTTGATTGAGGTAGTTGACATCTGTCACCCATAATGTCTTCAATAAATTCTATTTCTAAAATAGAATGGTGATTGGTCATGCCAAGTGGCGCCTCTTCCTCTAACATATACCATTATTATAATTAGTGACAATCCCTTAAATGAGTTGACATACATTATGTCATTTCTATTTTTCAAATAGAGTATGAAATTCCTGATTTTCTTCCTTTGTGCATTTAAATGAAAGATCCTTCTAGAACAAGCTGATGTTGTTGCTTGGGATATGATGCAGCCATGGCTATATGATTAAGAAGTTTGGCTCCCAAACACACGGTGTCAGGTTCAGTCCCACTGTATCGCACTTTGACCTGGGTTGACCAAAGCTTTATGAGTGGATCTGGTAGACAAATTGAAAGAAACCCATTGTGTGCATAGATACAGGGTGAGGAAAAACTTGGAAAATAACAGATAATTCACCAAGTTGTTTGTATTACAACAACCAGTAACCTGTCATAAATATAATTTTAACACAAGTTTATAGGGGTATAAAGAGACAATTTATTCAATATGTCTGCCTTCATTGTCCACCACAGCCTTCACACATTGCCTGAAGGCATCACAACACTTCACACTTCATGACTAAGTACTCAGACATGTTGTCCCACTCTTCCCTCAGGATTTGCTTAAAATGATCAAGACTTGGATGTGAAGTTCTCTTGGTAGAGTGCTCCAATTTGCCCCATACTGCATAGTCCAGGGAGTTCAAGTCTGGGCTCTAAGAAAGTTAGAAGTTGGCAGGTCAAAAGTTGACAAAGTTGTCTTTGCAGAATTTCTGCACTTTCTTCGCCATATGAGCAAGAGAACCATCTTGGGACCACACATAATTACTGTTGGAGTAGTTATTTATTCTTCAGCTAAGGCAAAACCTTATACTGCAGGACTTTATAATAAATGTCAGCCCCCACATTTTCCCTAGACTTGAAAAAACGGGGAGGCATCTTTTTTCATTGCATGAGTCAATAGGTGTCCTGGAGCCCTCACATATGATCCCAAATGTAAATCAGTGTGTACAGCATTTCTGACTGTCTTTGGATCAACTCTCATTCCATGGATAGTTTTCTTATGGATGTCATTGGGTTTTTTCAAAATTTTGACTTTGAGAGATTTAAGAAATGCATCATCCCAGTTTTTATTTATGTCTCCACTTCTTTGCTTTCTCTTGATTCCTTCAATATCCAGCATTCGGTTCTTAACGTTGTTGACAGTGCTCACAGAGGCCCCAGCAGTCTGAGCAATATGTCAAATTGCAACCCTAGCATGAAGCAAATCTGCAAAGCATTGTCTCTAGACTTCTTAGGTGGACATGTTAGATCGTATGACTGGAACTTTTGCTTAAATTAACTCTATATACCTCCATCCTGAAATATAAAACTATATTTTAGTATTTACGCTCAGGAATACATGAAAAATAAGGCTTTCAAAATATTCCAAGTTTTGCTTCCCACCCTGTATATATTTTATCTTTTACTTGTTTCAGTCATTAGACTGTGACCATGCTAGAACACTGATTTGAAGAATCTTTAGTTGAATGAATCGCTCCCAGTACATTTTTCAAGCCTGGTACTTATTCTATCAGTCTCTTTTGTCAAACTGCTAAGGTACAGGAGATGTAAACAAACTAACACTGTTCTATATTTAAGAGATGAGGAATTATGTACATTTTTAACATTATTTACATTATTTACATTTGATGGATATTTGTCCTCATCTTGTTTGTTGTTAACACAATGTTTCAGGTGATATACCCCCACCCCAGCCTTCATCAGGTGTCTTCCAAATCTACCAAATCTACTCTCAAAGCTTTGGTTGGTCCAAAGCTACAGTAGAAGACACTTGCTTAAGGCGCCATGCAGTGGGACTGAACCCGGAACCATGTAGTTGAGAAGCAAACCCTTACCACAGCCACACTCACAGCTGCACCTATTATATGTATATATATATATATATATATATATATGTATATATATATATATATATATTTGTTTTGCAAGATTTTTTATGTGAAATCGTGTGTTGAAACAGATGTTGTTGTACTTGGGGATGGTCATATTGCCAGTTTAGCCAATAAAAACACACGCACTGTATATTTGGTGTTAATTTTTTTTTTTTTTTTTTTTTTTCAGCTTTATATTACATTAATCTTAATCTTAATCTTATTTCGGCCAGAGTTCTTTCGTCACACTTCTGTGACCTCATCAGTGGTCCTTTGTTTCCTTCTTTCTTATGTGTGTCTCACCTTGCTAACTATCAGCCGAACTCTGGCCGAAATAAGATTAAGATTAAGATTAATGTAATATAAAGCTGAAAAAAAAAAAAAAAAAAAAAAAAAAAAAATTAACACCAAATATACAGTGCGTGTGTTTTTATTGGCTAAACTGGCAATATGACCATCCCCAAATACAACAATATATATATATATATATATATATATATATAAAGTAAAGGCTATTTGCCAATATAATGTCCTGGAAGGGACAATGTTATTGATGTTTAGCGCCAAGAAACATTGTTTCCAGCTGGCTATATGACACAATATCTGTGTCCTTCCATATTTGAACAGGGCGTTCATTCCCATCTAGTGCAAAACAACATCTGTAGACCGGTTTCTGTGTTATTGCGCTTTATCAACACAGAGTAGCTTCTTGGCCAGGTGGTGTTGCTGAACTCCTCTCTCAAATATATTGTTTTCAAAGTGACACACAGTCATTGATCTAAAAATAGAAATAATATTATTTCTAAATCTCACAACGAGAGATATTCAGTAACAGCTCTTTAAAGTAAAGGCTATTTGCCAGGACAGCCACATCAATAATGATATTTCTATTTTTAGATCAGTGACTGTGTGTCACTTTGATAACAATATATTTGAGTGGGGAGTTGAGCAACACCACCTGGCCGAGCAGCTACTCTGTGTTGATAAAGGATAATAACCCAGAAACCGGTCCATAGATGTTGTTTTGCACTGGAAGGGGTACTGAACTCCCTGTTCGGATATATAGGGACACAGATATTGTGTCGTATAGCCAGTTGGAAACGTTTGCTGGGCCTAAGCAACAGTAACATCGTCCCTCCCAGAACAGCCACATTATATTGGCAAAAAGCCTTTACTTTAAAGAACTGTTATTGAATATCTATCTTTGAGACATTTAGAAATAATAACAACAACAACAATAATTGGAGCCTGGTGTTGCCATCCAGTTTCACCAGTCCTCAGTCAAATCGTCCAACCCATGCTAGCATGGAAAGATGACGTTAAACGATGATGATGATGATGATGATGATGATATATATATATATATATATATCCATCCATCCATCTATCGACGTGGATTTTGCAGTGGAAAAGTGCGTGGAGATGATCAACGAGAGCAAAGTAGAGTTCCAAAAAGTCAACACAGAAGAACTGGGCCTCCTACTTAGATTGACATATGACGATGTATATCTAGATAGATACGACCTTAGAGATGTCTGCCCTAGTAGACGTCTAAGAGGTAGACCACCCACAATTACCTCTATGGCTAGGAAGACCCCTATAGAGAGATGGAGTGGATGGACCAGAGCCATACGGACCCCCACTAATATCCACCAGGTAAAGAAAATGATCGCACATGCACTAGGAGCTAGTATAAAGGTCACCCTAAAAGGCCACACCTTTAAATTTAACAACAAATTATACGCCCAGGACGAGGGGGCAGCCATCGGTGTTAGTATCGCCGGTGATGTGGCCAATCTCTTCATGGTATGGTGGGACAGAAGGCTTAAGGAACGCCTGACACAGAACTCCATACTCGTGAATGTGTACTCTCGATATGTCGATGATATCAACTTAGTGGTAAAGACACCCCCACAAGAGAGTACCCCTGAAATAGAAATAGAAACTAAGACTATGGAGAGCATCCAGCAAATAGCTAACTCCATCCACCAGAGTATTAAAGTTACGATAGACTACCCTACTAAACACCCTAACCATAGATTACCTGTATTAGATACTGAACTCTGGCTAGAAACTAAGAACAATAAAACCAGAATCCTCCATTCACACTATACAAAACCTATGGCCTCCAAATACCTGATCCACCGGAACTCGGCTATTGCGGACAATGCCGAATTCAACATATTGATGGCAGACCTCGTCAGAGTAATGCGAAATGTCTCCTGCATGTGCGACCCTACAGAATTAAAGAGACATATACAACATTTCGTCCACCGCATGCAGTTCTCAGGTTACAGCCGTAAAGAAAGGATCAGGGTATACAAAGGAGCTATGAAGAAGTTTGAAACAATCAAACACAACGATAGGAATGGGATTTGCCCACTCTATAGGAGCAAATCATGGAACACCATAGAAAGGACTAAGAATAAAATAGGGAAAGCAAGCTCATGGTACGATAGCCACAAGTACCAGAGCGTCATGTTCGTCGATACCACCCCTAGAGGCGAACTGGCGTACCGCTTTAGAAGGGCCCTAGACAAACTTAAGCTAAGAATTAAGGTTGTTGAAAGGCCAGGCAACCCTATTAAATCCCTTATCAGTAGAACATACCCTTTCAGTAGAACCCCCTGCACTGATAGGAACTGTATCGTATGTAGATTTAGCCCACAAACGAACTGCAAAACCAGAAATGTGGTCTATAGTATAAGATGTACAGAGGGACGATGCAGAAATAAGACAATGACATATGTAGGCGAAACAGCAAGGAGCATAGGGGAGCGGGCAAACGAACATTGGAGGGAACTTAAGGAAGGGAAGAACTCATCAGTTCTGTACCAGCACGCTGAGCAAGAACATAGAGGCTCAATCAACAACATAGAAATTAAAATCTTATCTACACATAGCAGTGATGCAGCACTTAGACAAATTACTGAAGCTACACACATAATAGAAGAGAAACCTAGCCTGAATAGGAAACTAGAATGGAACACTAACACACACCACTAACAAACCACAAACCACAGCATGTGACAACATGTTACTCATAAACCAATAATAATATGAACAAAGTATAATACAATACATAGATAAACAAATGGAATTAAATACTACATACGTTAACAAAATTTAATTAAACACAAAAAAAAAAACACACACACACACATGAACAAATAAATAAATAAAAACAAATACAAACGAACACGTATTAACAGAGTATATAGGTGATACAGACACTCCCCATACACACATGCACTTACAAAAGACACAGACACATTGAAAGACACGCATGCGTAGACACATACAATAGGAATACAAAATACAAAATGGCTGATATTTAGCAAGGTGAGACACACATAAGAAGGAAGGAAACAAAGGACCACTGATGAGGTCACAGAAGTGTGACGAAAGAACTCTGGCCGAAATAAGATTAAGATTAATGTAATATAAAGCTGAAGCAAATTAACACCAAATATACAGTGCGTGTGTTTTTATTGGCTAAACTGGCAATATGACCATCCCCAAGTACAACAATATATATATATATATATATATATATATATATATATATATATAACATGATCTATGTATATATGTGTGTATGTACGTGTGTATGTATGCGTGTATTTATGTATGTATGTATGTATGTATGTATGTATATATGTATGTATCTGAGTGTGAGTATTTTTGTGTCTCCTTGTCTTAATATTGCATGATTGTTGTAAATGAATTTCATTGTCGCATGTAAAAGCACCCACTACACTCTCGGAGTGGTTGGCATTAGGAAGGGCAACCAGCTGTAGAAACTCTGCCAAATCAGATTGGAGCCTGGTGTAGCCATCTGGTTCGCCAGTCCTCAGTCTGGGAGGTGGGGCAGTGCAATCGACTTACATCCTCTTCTAAAGTTACTGGCCTTGTGTCAAAATTTGAAACTATGGAAGATCATCCAGGTGCCATAAAAAAAAGCACCCAATGCTGGTGCTACATAAAAAGCACCTTGTACACTCTGTGAAGTGGTTGGTATTAGGAAGGGCATCTAGCCATAGAAACCAGGCCAAAACAGACAACTGGACCCTGGTGCAGCTCTCCAGCCTGCCAGCTCCTGTCAAACCGTCCAACCCATGCCAGCAGGGAAAACGGACGTTAAATGATGGTGGTTATGGAGTTCAATAAAATAATTACCAGTTGTAATTACAAGGGTGACTTAACTAACCAGCCACACATCTGAATCATTACAAAAACAAACCTTATGTTTCAAACAATGAAAGAAATTTTAAAACAATCAAACTTGAGTTTTCTATTCTTTTCCTCCCCCCTTCTCCACTCCACCCTCTCCACCTCCCCTTCTTCCTTCATCCCCTCTCCCTCTTCACTTTTTCCTCCATGCCTCTCTTTCTTTCCCTGCCCTCTCTCTCTCTCCTCCTCTTCTTTCTCCATACCTGACTCTCTCTCTCTCTCTTTCTCTCTCTCTTCAACAGTCATTTTTTTCTGTCCCCCTCTCTCTATCCTTTCTTTCTTTCTTTTTTCTCTTTCTCTCCCTTTTCAGCTTTCATCATCCTTTCACTTCTTCCTCACCCTCAACCTTCTCATTTATATTCTTTCACACACTCTTTCCTTACCTTTCTCTCCTTCTCTTTCATTCCTTCTTCCTTTCCTTCTTTCTTTCTCCCCATCACAAAGAAATTCTCTATTCTTGTATGGTTTTATTTTATTCCATTTTTGGTTTATAAAGTAGGAGGCAGCTAGCATAGTAATAAGGGATCAATATTCTCACTGATCATTTAACAGGTTTTATAATAAAAATATAATAAAATGAATATTGCCAACAATAATAATGTTTTATGCTTGTTTTTGTTTTTTTATATATGCAAACCTATTCAACTGAGAACAAAGATTATCTTGTCCTTAGTAAAAAAAACAAACAAACAACAAAAACAAAAATTTTTAAAAACCCTAACAAAAACACCAAAAAAGCATTGCTTTATTCTTTTAAGCTTTTATGCAATAGTTTAGTTCTTAACAACCTGTAAAATTTTATTTGAAATTAAAACTAACTTGAATAACTGAATATGGTTATTGATTGTTAAAATATATGTATGCAAAAAAAAAAAAAATAGATTAATAAATAAATGCAAAAAATGTTGGAATTTAAAGCGCAAAAAAACCAAAAAAACAAAAACAAGAAAAAAAAACCAAGCATATAATCAAAGGAAAATAATATATAAATTGTATTTCATTTTAATATTCATGTGAATATAACATTGGAATCTCTAATACTTGAACTGAACGAAGAGTTCAGTAAGGGTATTATTGTAATTTATTTATATAGTTGACTATTATGATTATTATTATTATTATTATTATTATTATTATTTATTATTATTATTATTATTATTATTATTATTATTAGTGTTAGTATTGTTGTGTTCTGAAGTCTTACTTTATTGTATGCTTTTCATTGTATGACCAAGTACAGCTTTGTGTGCCTTGGGAACTTGCAGCATTTTTGCTTTGTTTCTCTATGTTTCAATGTTTAGCTGTGTTTCTATTGTATTGAAAGTGCTCTATGTAATATATGTGTAGGCAGCGCTTATTTTTCTCTGCTGTGTAAGTCCTGATGATCTGGGTTATTATATTTCTGCAGCAGACTGTTAGAAATGTTAAAAGCATTGTACAAAAGCTTTGCAGTATTTGACTATGTGCTATTATAATTTAAGTTCCATTCCTGCTAAGACAGGGTGAACATATTATTTTGATATGCAACTGGGACAGAAGAAGATATTAGTTTACACACTCAAAAAGACACACACACACACACACACACACACACACACACACACACACACACACACACACACACACACACACACACAAATACACACACATCTGTAGGATAAGGATGAAGATCCTTTCCAAGCCATACAGATTGATAGGGACAGTTTCCTAGTTTCTAAGGCACATATATTCTCCTCTTGGATGGAACACTGGTCTGCCAAAGGGTCACTCAGTTTTGCCAGGAGAGTGGACAGGAGGTATGTCAAATGAAGTGTTTTGCTCAAGAACACAATGCGTTGCTCTGTCCAGGAATCAAAACCACAATCATACAATTATGATTCCAACACCCTAACCCCTAAGCTATGCTTCTCTACATATGTATGCATATGGTTATGTGGTTTTCAGTTCAATCCCACAGCAGTACACCTCCCTGTTGTTGGATCGAGCCACGCGCCTTCTACTGTAGCCCCAGGCTAATGAAAGCCTTATCAGAAGATTTGGCAGACAGAAACAGAAAGAAGTCTGTCATACATCATAAAACACACACACACACACACACACACACACACACACAGATGAGTGAAGTGAGGGGAGGAAATATATGTTTATTCCATTCATTTTCTGTTGGTAAACAAATGGAATAAATATCTACTCTCTCATCTCGTTTCTCTTATCTGTTCTATTTATACACATTCTCTCCACCTTTGTACCTCCTTGATTCTCAGAATGAAGCTAAGGTTTACCCTAACCTCTACCACAGTGCAGGCATGTGGTTTAGCGGTTAGAGTGTTGGACTCATCATCTGAACGTGGTTGATACCAGCCTAGCCACCTTGACTGGCTCCTGTGCCAGCAGCATGTAAAAAGCACCATCCAAACGTGGCCGATACCACTACCACCTAGCTGGGTCCCATGCCAGTGGCACATAATAAGCACCCACTACACTCTCAGAGTGGTTGGCGTTAGGAAGGGCAATCAGCTGTAGAAACACTACCAGATCAGATTGGAGACTTGTGTGGCCTCCTGGCTTGCCAGTCCCCAGTCAAACTGTCAAACCCATACCAGCATGGAAAACGGACGTTAAACGATGATGATGATGATGATATATAAATATGTATATATATATATATAGATAGATAGATAGATAGATAGATAGATAGATAGATAGATATAGATACACACACACATATATACATACTCACACACACACACATATATACATATATATATATATATATATATATATATATATATATGTATATATATATATACATGTACATATATACATAGACATCGTATGTATTTTATGCATGAGAACTAGAAATATTGACAGTGTACTCAGCTAAATGATTTATTAAAAAAAATTAGCAAAAATAAAATGCTTCAAATCACAATGTATAAAAATCATTAAAAAAAAGACACACACAATTAATCACTGACATTGAATATGTGAACAGCAGGTTTATACTTTCACAAAAAACTGAATAAACACATTTATAATCAAAGCTACATTTCGTGAGAGCTAAAAGATTTGTTGAAAACAAAAAAATTTAAAACCACTTACATGAAAACAAACTGAAAAATATTTACAAAAGCTTATTCTTGAAATGAAAGCAAAATTAATAAACCAGGACAAATCAATGCATTGAAGCATTCTTTTGGGACATTGAAGCTATTGTTTGAAAGCCAAGACAAATCTTGGAAAATCATGAAGTCTGAGTCAATTTTTTTGTGCTTATATTCATCATCATCATCATCCAGTGTCTTAAATCCAGGTTTTGTCCCTGTTAACAGGGGTGGCCAGATCTACCTCAGTGCCATAGCAACTGAGGTAGGCAGGTGCAGCCCCACCACAAACCTTTGGCCTGGCTGGTGCCCATTCTCCTTTGCTATCATGAGGCTTCTTTGGAGTTGGATTTTCTATAGGGAGCATGCCCCTGCTTATCCCCAACCTCAGTTTCTAGACATGAGTGATCCTGAGACCAAGGCCTCTACCATGATTTTTAAGAAATGCGGTGGAAAACTAGCTCAAGAAGGCAGGGATGCTACTCCCTGAGACCCCTTTTTTGGCGCCCCCCTCCACCTAGTATATTAGGCGTTATTATTAAAATTGGCATGCTGGGCAAAATGGTTAGTGGCATTTTGTAAATTATTATCTTATGAGAACAAATTCTGCTGAGTTGACTTTAATCCTTTTGGGGTTGATAAAATAAGTACCAGTTGAAGACTGGGGTCAATGTAATCGACTTACCCCTCCCTCAAATTTCAGGCCTTGTGCTTATAGCAGAAAAGCTTATCTTATGAGTTCAAATTCTGCTGAGTAAAAACACACGCACAGTATATTTGGTGTTAATTTGCTTCAGCTTTATATTACATTAATCTTAATCTTATTTCGGCCAGAGTTCTTTCGTCACACTTCTGTGACCTCATCAGTGGTCGTTTGCTTTCTTCTTTCTTATGTGTGTCTCATCTTGTTAACTATTAGCCATTTTGTATTTTACAATGTAATATACCATCCTGAGCGTGACCGTTGAGCGTGACCGTTGCCAGTACCATCCTGAGCGTGACCGTTGCCAGTACCGCCTGACTGGCCTTGTAGGTTTTCGAGCGAGATCGTTGCCAGTGCCCCTGGACTGGCTCTTGTGCGGGTGGCACATAAAAGACACCATTTCGAGCGTGGCCGTTTTCGTGCGGGTGACACGTAAAAGCACCCACTACACTCTGAGTGGTTGGCGTTAGGAAGGGCATCCAGCTGTAGAAACTCTGCCAAATTAGATTGGAGCCTGGTGTTGCCATCCGGTTTCACCAGTCCTCAGTCAAATCGTCCAACCCATGCTAGCATGGAAAGCGGACGTTAAACGATGATGATGATGATGATGATATATATACACACAAATATATATATATGTATATGTATATATACACAAATATATATATACATATACATAAGTCCACACACACACACACACATATATATACACACATATATACACACACATATATATATATAATGGTTTCACATTTTGGGTCAAAGCTAGCAGTTTTGATGGAGAGGATAAGCCAAGTTCATCGAACCCAGTGATCAGCTGGTACTTACTATATCGATGCTGAAAAGATGAAAGACATACAGACAGACACACACACACACATTCGTCTCTCTTATCTCTCTCACTGCATTTGTCTTTCTATCTTTCTTATGTCCACCTTGAGAATAAATGTATTAGAACAAAAAAAAAAAAATGTAATTCCTGAAAAATGTGATGGCAGCAAGAGTATATCTATATACTGCAAAATTACTATATAGTAAACGAGAGCTAATTAGTTGTCATAACAACATCCAATAATCATTGATTAACAATGACTGAACAATAACGTGAGAGAAGAATAAGAAAATGAAGATGGGGATGAGAAAATATAGCATTCAAAAGAGATATTTTGTGATGCTGTTGAGAGGAAGATTCACACAGCGACTAAGTCAGCTGTATTAGTGAAAACATGTCTCTTGGTCTAAATGTTAAGCTTTTTCATGGGTCCTACTAAAACGTCTGACAGCCTTACATAGCAAGGGATATTTTGTGCAAAGCAGTGAAATAATTAATGAAGTGAATTTAATAATTCTTACAAGGTATAGTAAAGAGTATTTTTCTTTTCTCATTTCTTGTATCTAAACAAATGATAATAATAATAATAATAATAATAATAATAATACTAATAATGATAATAATAATAATATAATGATAATATAGAAATTGCTTTAGTTAATTGGATGAATAATTTTGGAGCCGATATGCTTATATCTAAATTACTTTGAGGTTTGAGAGAAAGAGATGATGATGATGATGATGGTGGTGATGATGATGATGGTGGTGGTAGTAGTGGTGATGATGATAGTGGTGTTGGTGGTGGTGGTGGTAATGATGGTGGTGGTGGTGGTGGTGGTGGTGATGGTGGTGATGGTGATAGTAATGAAGATGATGGTGATGGTGGTGGCAATGGTCGTGGTGCTTTTGGCAATGGTAGCGATGAAGATGGTGGTGGTGGTAGTGATAGGTGGTGGTGGTAGTGATAGGTGGTGGTGGTGGTGGTGGTGGTTTTAGTGGTGGTGTTGGTGGTGGTGTTGGTGGTGGTGGTGGTGGTTGTGGTGGTGGTGGTGGTGGTGGTGGTGAAGGTGGTGATGATGATAATAATGATGTAGTTAACACAGTTAATTGTGATGTAGTTAACACAGACGAATTCACATTTGGAGCTTGAGAAAAGTCTTGCATATTTTTACTGTTTCACTCACAGATTGCACTTGTAATGTACGAATTAGCCAGTCGATGTCTCTTTCTGAAAATCCCAATGAATGTATGTATGTATGTACGTATGTATGTACGTATGTATGTATGTATGTATGTATGTATGTACGTATGTTTGCATGCATGCTTATATGTATGTATGCATTTATTACAGGGCAAAGATACTCTGACACAAAACTTGTAGTCAAAACAGTTACCAGTCATCTTTCTTTCTTTATCTCTTTTGTATTTTATAAAGTTGTTTGTGGGCTCTGGTTGGTGTGACATGGATGGACAGGATGAGGAATGAGGAGGTGCGAAGGCGAGCGGGAATGAAAGAAAATCTAACAACCTGAATGGATAGACGAATGTTGAGGTGGTTTGACCACATGGAGAGAATGGATGAGGAGCGGATGGTAAGGAGGGTGATGAAGGCAGAAGTGGTAGGCAACAGAACCAGAGGCAGACTTCAGTTTGTGTGGATGGGTGGATGAATGGAGTAAGGAAAGCTTTGATGGTTAGAGGTTTGGAAATGAGAGAGGCAAGAGTTTATAAGTGATAGGAAAGCTTGGAGAGTGTTTTTGGATGGATGAGTGAATTTGATGTTGCTCAAAGGGGTACGGAACTATCATGATGTGGTGAGGGTAAACCAACATATGCTGTCGGGCCCTGCTGCTGATATTAGGGATTGCATTCTATGCCTTAACCCGAGCATAGGACGGGACTTGCCTCTTTGAGCTGAGAAATGAATGGAATGCCTGGTGTGTGTCTTATTGTGGCTGCCCCCTCCTAAAAAAAAAAAATGGGGAATAGGCCTGGGTATATATAATTTTATAAAGTTCTATGATGATGGACGCATGGCATGAAAAATCTTATTCCTGCACCTGTAAGGATGAAAGTAAATCAGAACAATCAGGCTGAATGTAAGATGGCTATCATCAGACAAGATGAGGCAATCATTATGTATATATGTGTACGTATATGTTTTGTTGCATGCATGCATGAATGAACATAAATACGTCTGAATATGAAGTCATGTAACCTATGAATTAAGTTATTTGGCTCATGTTCATAATTTTGTAGGTTCAATTCTGGCATGCTGTGTTGTTTCACATTGCTTCTGTCTATAAGGACCACTGAGAATGAGAACCACTCAAGTACTGGTGGATCTCTCCCTTTCTCTCTCTCTCTCTCTCTCTCTCTCTCTCTCTCTCTCTCCTTCCAACTGTGGCATCCTGAATGTGCTGTTGGGTTAAAGAATGGGATGGTTACAAATGTGAATTTGTCTGTGTTAACTACATCACAAAGGTAGAGCCTTGTATCTTTTTTAGAAACCAGCTCCCTCCTCGGTGGAAAATTTATAATGATTAAAAAATAGAAGAGACATACATATGTACATACATACATTCATACATACATACATACATACATACATACAAATGTGCATACATACATACATACACACACACATGCATACATACATACCTGCATATGTGCATACACACACACACACACACACACATGTGTGACAAGTGCTTCCACAATGCCTCTCTACACCAAATTTCACCCGAGGGGCGTAGGGTTAATGTGTGACTCTAGAAGGATATAGTTGGCCAAGGTGTCAGGCATTGGGTTTGAACGTATATAGCATGTATGTATATTTGTGTAGATCAGTAAAAGATAAACACACAGTCAAGAAAAACCAATAAACTGGTATTTTGAGCAAAACTATTTTCTGGCATTTCTTCCACCCAAATTGTGCAACGCCCTTGCCAGCTGAAATGCAATGAACTTGTGATTGGTCTGTTGGAAATCAATATTTGTGATTGGTCTGTTGGAAATCAATAACCAATGATGCTTTCACTCACAAAATGTGGCTTATAACAATGTTTATCTATCTATCTGCCAGTCTGTCTGTTTGTCTGTCTGTCTGTCTGTCTGTCTATCTATCTATCTTTTTTCTTCTTCTTCTTCTTCTTTCCTACGATCCCTTTTGATCGACCCCCACCCCCTTTTCTTCCTCTCCTTCCCCCTCCCAAAACGAAAAGCTCTACATTGTATTTGTCCCCTCTGTGTAAAGCCCTGCGTGGCTAATAAAAGAAATCTATCTATCTATCTATCTATCTATCTATCTATCTAGCTATCTATCTATCTAGCTATCTATCTATCTAGCTAGCTAGCTAGCTACCTACCTGTCTGTCTGTCTGTCTGTCTGTCTGTCTGTCTGTCTGTCTGTCTGTCTGCCTGTCTGCCTACATGCCTGCCTGCCTGCCTGCCTGCCTGTCTGTGTGTGCGTCTGTCTGTCTATCTATCTACCTAGCTGTGTAACCATCTGTCCATCTATCTGTCAATCTGTCTGTCTGTCTATCTGTTTGTCCATCCACCCACCCACCCACCCATCCATCCATCCATCCATCCAGGCTACCTACCTACCTACCTACCTACCTACCTACCTACCTGCCTGCCTGCCTGCCTGCCTGCCTGTCTTTTGGTCTATGTATGTATGTATGTATGTATGTATCTATCTATCTATCTATCTATCTATGTATCTATCTATCTAGCTAGCTGTCCATCCATCCACCGATCCATCCATTGATCCATCAATCCATCCACCCAACCACCCATTCATTCATCCATTCATCCATCCAGCCATCCTTCCAAATTTACTCACCTACCCACCTAATTACCTACCTACCTACCTACCTACCTACCTACCTACCTACCTACCTACCTATGCATGCATGCATGTATGCATGTATACATATACATTACGTAAGTAAAATATAAAAAGGACCATCCAAAATATTTTTTGGCAAGTCAAATAGTAAATATGTAAATATGCTTTCACATAAAACAGATAAAGCTGTTTGGCAAACATACGACATATATAATGTTTCAATTTATTATATTCAGAAATTTGGACATTATATTTCTATGCAGCATGGTATCAGCCATTCGTATTATATATCTGTACGTTTTCTGGTCATCTCTTTTGAATATGGCTGATCAATATATTTGATGTCCAGCCAAGTTCCTCAGCTCTTGCGCTCAGCTTTTCTCATAAATATACAATATTATCTTATATTATCTTAACGTGGTCATCATGGAGCTTAAGCTTTGCAGTTTGCCAAGTTTATAGGCTGTTGGAATACTGGTGGATACATGATTAAGAGTTCCTATCTTATTGCTGGCATTGTGCTGTGTTAATAACCAAACAATAGACATTAGTGGTACATTCAGTCTGATGGAAAAAATAGAGAGCATGCATAACTGCAACTCATTGTATATGTTAACAAGGGGAGGCCCTCTATAGTTGATTGGTTTGCTAGAAATAGCAGCCAAATCTCCTTTGAATCTAACCTCTGTTATTTTAAACAAGGATGAATATATTTGCATCATGTATTCTTAAATACACCCATGGGAAAAATATGTGAAATGTTATTGCTGGAATGCCTTTGGTTCTAGGTTTGCTTAATCATGAGTTTAAATAACATTCATAACTGCAACTGCAGCATCAAAATAATAATAATAATAATAATAATAATAATAATAATAATAATAATAATAATAATAATAACAACAAGAGCACCCAGAGAACAGAAACCTCCACCAACACCAACGTCCTCTCAATGATTAGCTAGAGATGATTTTTAAAATGAGAATATCTGCTCTCAAAAAAGAAAATGCTAAAAATGAACTTGACCACTCTCAAAAATTAAATAAAAAAACAGGAAAAATAATCCAGAATCTTTGTCTGGTACCAGTTCGATGCCAAAATCTAATCAGTTTGTGCCAGTCACGAGGCCAAACATCCCTGAAAGTTTCATCCAGCTTCATCCAGTGGTTCTTGAGATATCTTGTCCATGGACAAACAAGCAAACACGGCTAAAAACAATATCTTAGTAAATGGTTTCAAATTTTAGCACAAGGCCAGTAATATCAAGTTGATTATGTCAACTCCAATGCTCAAATGCTTCTTATTTTATGGACCCCAAATGAGGAAAGGTAAAGCTAAGCTTGGTGGAGTTTGAACTCAGAATATAAAGACAGACAAAATAGTTTATTTACATTATTTACATTTGACAGATATTTCTCCTCATCTTGTTTGTTGTTGACACAACGTTTCGGCTGATATACCCTCCAGCCTTCGTCAGGTGTCTTGGGGAAATTTCGAACTTGGGTTCTCATTCCTAACGATGTTACTATTATTATTTATTATTATTATTACTATTATTAATCAGGTCGCTGCCGTGAATCGAACTCGGAACCTTGGGGTTAGTAGCCCGCGCTCTTAACCACTACGCCATATGAGGAGAAATATCCGTCAAATGTAAATAATGTAAATAATGTAAATAATTCCTCATCTCTTAAATATAGAACTGTAAGACAAAATGGTGTTAAGCATTTTGTCCTTAATAATAATTATAAAAATAATAATAATAAT
>NC_142937.1:15677726-15717726 GCF_046866305.1 Octopus bimaculoides
TGCTCAATTTCTGGTTTAGAATAATGATGAACATTAGTTACAGCATTGCCTACATTCGTCCATTTCCCCAGTATTATCTTCATCCATTCTCGATGCAAGTTCCTTGTTAGCAAGATTTCGATAGATCACGAAAGTTCATGTATGATATGATTTTCATTTTTAACCCTAAATTCTTTATAGTCATTCCAAGTGTCTTCACCAGCTGGGGACTCAAATATTGAATGTAACCACCATTAATGCCTTCCATTTTTTGGCTTGAATGCCTCTGTTGACTTCCAAGCATTGGCAACAACAGTAAACTATAATCTTTGACAAATCTTCAGTGTTTTATGCTCACTTTTCCATGCTGGCATGTGTTGGACAGTATATCAGAGGCAGTATTTATGGCCAGATACCCTACAGTTACCATTGAATTTGGTTGCCTCTTACAACATGCAAGGACACAGGGTACCTATACTGAAACTGGGATACAAATGACAAAATGTAAACCAAATTTCTTGCATCAAAATACTTAAGAAACTCCTTTGCAACCTCATAAATATGGATCAAAACTTAGATTTAAGAGAATGTGATAATCAGTGCCAGGTTTAAATTATTGTTGTACAATTTGGTGGGAGATAGAAATGTTAAATGTTTTTTTTTTCACCAGAAATTCTGCTGGAGGTGTACAGAGCAGTTGACTAAAGTAAGCATTTTCTTACATTTGTAGCTTAGACCAGTAGAGTCACACAGAGTTCTTGTTTCTGAACAAAATATTTTTCAACTCTTTCCAATGTAACATTAGTTGTAATCCACCTCTTCTTGTTGGGACAGGAAATTACTAGAGAAATCACTAGAAACTGTATCATATCTTTGAAGGCCTGAGGCATATACTTTTTGCTGATGTTCATTTACTGACACTTACATGTTTCTAAAGCATTTGCAGAGCTGAGAATAGTGATGCAGTCTTTTTATGCTTTTATAATCTGTAGGTAATTCTTCATCTTCACTTATCAGAATTCTTCATGGAATACATATCCAATATAAGGCAAACTCATGTGTATTGTAGAACTGCTCAAGATTTAGTTTCCATTAGAAATTAACTCAACAAACTTGTCAAGGAATGCAGCCATTGGTTCCATATCTGTCAAATATTTTTCATCATGAAGCAATATTTTCAGGAATGGTACTGCTTGAAACATTGAAGCCAACTTTCACTATAATCACACTTAATTCTTTGTGAAAAACATTTTAGCTTCTCCTTCTCCTGAGCCCAAATAACTGAATTCCTTTGCTTATGCAAATCTTAAAACACATTATCAACACTTCATCCAGTTCCGAGCCTTTCCTGGCTTACATTGTTTCTTTTCTTATCTTTTGTCTCTTTCCTGTTTCATTCATTAGACTGTGGCCATGCTGAGGCACCACTGTGAAGAACTGAATTTCTAGTCAAATGAATCGACCCTTGTACTTATTTTTTTAAAAGCCTTGTACTTATTCTATCAGTCTATTTTGCCAAACAGCTAAGTTACAGGACTGTAAACACATCAACGCTGGTAGTCAAGCAGTTGTGGGAACAAACACAGGCACACACACACACACACACATGCACGCACATGCACACACACACACACACACACAAACTTCTGTCAGATTCCATTTATCATATCCACTCATAAGGTTGTAGTCAGCCTGGGGCTATAGTAGAAGACATTTGCCCAAGGAGCTATGCAGTAGTACTAAACCCAAAACCATGTGATTTGGAAGCAAGCTTCTTACCACACGCCTACAGAAAATATGGAATACTTCACAACTTTTTTTACATACTTATATATTTATTTATTCAATTCACTGTCAGAAAAGAAGTGGAGTAAATTTTCTTTCTGTTCCTTTATGTCACACACTGTCAAAGAACTAATGTTGCATAATTCTCACAAGCATCTCGCAGACACACTGCTGTTGAGTTGTTTTAGAAATCCAACATTATTTGTTATTATCTGTCGGACAATGTGTAGTATTTGTGCTTTACATCATAAGAAGCTCTTCCATTATGCATTGAAGCCATGTCAAGGGTTAGATGTGATTCTGGTTCTAATAACAAATGCAGGAAAATGAGTTGGAATAACTTACTGGTGTTCATGAGTCTGTGAACGGAAATGGAAATTAAGTCCATGACATGTTTTTATCTTTTGTCTTTAATTTTTTATCTTTTACTTGTTTCGCTCTTTAGATTGTGGCCATGCTGGGGCGTTGGCTGGAAGGGTTTAGTCTTAACTTATTTTTTAAGCCTGGTTCTTATACTATAGGTTTTTTTACTGAAGTTATGGAGACACACGCACGCACACACACACACACACACACACACACACATGCACACATGCACACATGCATACATGTGACAAGGTTCTTTCAGTGTTTGTCAACCAAATCCACACACAATCAACCCGAGGCTATAGTCAAAGACACTGGCTTTAAAAAGAATGTGCAGTGGTCAATTTGTTTGGCTAAAATTCTTCAAGGTGGTGCCCCAGCATGGCCACAGTCTAATGACTGAAATGAATAAACGATAAAAGATAAAAAGAAAAGATGTGCATTTATTATGAGAGATCCTCAGTTATAGTGAGAGTTACCATAATCTGGTAGAGATTACAGGATCCAATGTGGAAAGAGGTTAGCAGAGTAAAGGGTGGGTTTGGAGGTGAGAACATGTTCAAGAATGTTCAAGAATGTTTGGTAAAGTTAGTGAGTTGGTCAGGTATATGGTTAGTAGGCTTAGATTAAAAGATTAAGTAGTGCTGACTGAACTATAAAAGGTACTTTTATACAGTTGTATGATCTGCTCATAGGATTTGGCACCTCTGTTGGAGCAGCTGTACCAGGTAGGGAGTCTTGTGCTTGCATTTCTCAGGTGTTGGGGTTGATCTCAAACTTCTTCAGTGAGACTTAGAGTGTACCCTTGAAGTGCTTTTTCTGTCCACCTTGTGTTTGCTCACCTTCTGCTAGTTCACTGTAAAACACTCTCTTAGGGAATTGTGTGTCAGGAATTAAAACAAGGTGGACAGCATACCTGATTTGCACCGTCCTCAGAGAGAAGCCCATAGAAAATGTGAACTGAGCATGTGGAGAGCCAACTCCTTGCTTTCAGTCCCAGCAGCCCACCAGAGCTCAACCTGCGGCAGAACCTTCTGAGCATGCTTCGGACTGATTAACCACAGACTGTGACCCATCTTCTCCCATGAGTCCTCAGTCATTGTCAACCACAACAGATGAACTAATGATTTTCTAGAAATAATTTTAAAAATTCAAACACTTCGTCATGAACTACTTTGTTCCACAAACACCTTAACCCTTTCGTTACTGTATTTATTTTGAGATGTTCTGTGTTTCTTTCAATTCATTTTAAATATAACAAAGAAATTAGTAAAATAACTTAGTTATCATTAAGCTAGTGTTAGGAACATAAATTAGGACTAAGGTTTGGTAGAAGATTTTGATTCAGAACTTATGAAAACAAGACATTTGTACTACAGGGCCAGAGCTGGTTTCAACCAGTCTGGTATCGAAAGGGTTAATGGGGCTTTGGTTAACAATCAAAGGCTTACTCATCACATAGTGTATTAAATGCAAGTTAGCCTAATGGAGACCCTTTCATTTCTGGTGATTATTGATTAAACATGGAAAATCACTGATATCTTTTATCGTTTATTTACTTGGTATAATCATTAGACTGTGGCCACGCTGGGGCAGCACTACCTTGAAGGATTTTAGTTGAATGAATCAACCCCAGTACTTATTTCATTATTTTTTCTCTTTTTGTTTCAAACCTGGTATTTATTCTATCAGTTCTTTTGCTGAACTGCTAAGTTGCCAGTCCTCAGTCAAACTGTCCAACCCATGCCAGTATGGAAAGCAGACGTTAAATGATGACAACAATGATGATGATGATGATTAATAACAGATGAAAATCATCCAGCAGTATCGGGGCGAATGCTAGATGTGCATTTCTGTCTCGTTTGGCTTAGTCAGTAGCATGTACTCACTGGTAGGCTAAGACAAAGTACATTGTCACTGATATGGGGAAAAAAATGACTGAAAAATCACTGATGATGCAATGAGCTGGCAGGCTGAATAAAAATTGTGATATGCAACAGAGTGAAGGTGCATGGATTATTGGTTAGAGTATCTGGCTTGCAATCATACAGTCATGAGTTCAATTCCTGGTTGTATATTGTATCCTTGAGCAAGACACTTTATTTCACGTTATGCTAGTCCACTCAGTTGGCAGAACTGAGCAGTATCTGTATTTCAAAGGGTCAGCCTTATCACATTCTATGTCATGCTGAATCTCCCAAAGAACTATGTTCAGGGTATGCATGTCACCGCTACAAAATTTCTTGAACCACCATTGTGCTGTACGTTCATTAGTGGTTCCTGGGCCAAACGCATCATTGATATCGTGAGCTGTTTCAGCAGCTTTTCGGCCTAGCTTGAACTGGAATAAGAAAATTGTGCGAATTTGCATTTTGTCCACGTTGTATTCAACGTTCTGGAAAAAAATAGCCTAATTATTCAAAAAGAAAAAGAGTAACATGATCAGATAGAGTGAAAAATGGGTTTTAAAATGATATATAAAGTCTAAGTAATTTAACAAAAATTAATTTGAAAATGCATCATTTAAAACCAAAATTAAAAATTCCACAAGAACTTTCTTGACAACCTAATACCTATATATATATATATATATGTGTGTGTGTGTGTGTGTGTGTATGTGTGTGTGTGTGTGTATATGTATATATATATATATATATATATATATATATATATATATATATGTATGTATGTATATCTTTTTATTTATATTGTAGAGATGAATTGTGAGCCGAAGAAACGAAGCTTGCATTTCAGAGATTCTGCCAAGATTCGACCATGTGAAGATAATGGAAGCAAAGTTAGTTTGGAGGATACAAGAAAACAAGAAACAGCAGAAAGAGAACAACAATGTAGTAAAGTAAGGGCTTTCACACTTGAGTTTTAACATTGGCACCAGGTTACAAATTCAGTATCTGGGAGTCTCCTCCTACTTCCCCTCTACCCTCCTCCCCTCCCCCATTTCCCCTCCTCCCCCCTCTTCCCCTCCCCCTTCCCCCTCTTCCCCTCCCATCGTCCCCCTCCCCCCTCTTCCCCTCCTCCCCTCCTCCCGTCCTCCCCCTCTTCCCCTCCTCCCCTCCCGTCCTCCCGTCCTCCCCCTCCCCTCCCCTCCTCTTCATCCTCAACATTTTTTCTTCCTTCTTCCACTTCCTTGTCTTCCTCAACTCTTCTCCTTCCCCCTCCCCTTCCTCTCCCCTTCCTCTCCATTTCCTCTCCACTTCCTCCTCAACACTACTACTTCTTCTCCCCCTCCCCTCTTCTTCCTTAACTCTCCTTCTTCCTTCTTCTCCTTCATGGCTTCCTCCTCAACTCTTCAACTCCCCTCTCCTCCTCCTCCTCCTCCTCAACTCCTCTTTTACACACTTGTGTGGGTCAGATGGAATTCATTGAGGCAGATCTTCTTTGGCCTAATTCCTTTCCTGCCAGCAACCCTCACCTGTTTCCAGCTATGGTAATACTACTTCATTGCCAAAGGCTTTTCATGGAAGACTGGAAATGTGTGATGGTATTGCTTGTTTACAACTGTCCTGAGATGTTGAAACAAAAATAAGCACAAACACGCGTGTGTGTGTGTGTGTGTGTATAGAATAAGTACCAGGCTTTAAAAAAACTACTGAGGTTGATTTGTTCAGCTAAAATTTTTCAAGATGGTTGCCCCTGCATGGCCACAACCTAATGACTGAAACAAGTAAAAGATAATATACATATATATATATATATATATATATATATATATATATGTATATATACATATATGAATAATATTTAAATATATGCATATATACATACATATATGTACATGCCTACATATATATGTATATATACATGCATATATGGGTACAGGACATATATACATATGCTTGTATATATACATATATATGTAGGTATGTACATATATGTATATATGCATATATTTATATATTATTTATATTATTATATGATCTAACACCAGAGAGAGAGAGGGGGGGAGAGAGACAGAGTGACAGAGAGAGATACAGATAAATATGCTGCCATAATTCTTGCCTTCAGTTCATCTTTGGTTTTACAAGGAATTTTGCTGGTCTCTCATTCAACTGCACCCCAAACATATTAATCAAGGGGGTTGCAGTCAAACCCACAATCTAATGATCATGAGTTCTACACCCTAACCACTAGGCCATGCACCTTTATATGTGTATGTGTGTGCATGTGTTACGGTTAATACTTTTCTCACTGTATTGTGTGTTCATTTCTCTTTCTTCCCATCTGTGACTTTATTTTTGATCTTCTATATAAATTTTGGCTGAGTTTCTTTCTACAAAACGAGAAGCTACATTGCAGAACTGTTATTTCAACAAGTTGTATCTATTTATCACCTGACAAGATACATCTGCACCATTGGATGCTCCTGAACCAGTTATTGAGTGTCCCTCCATGTGGGATTAATGCTAGATGTGTCAAAAAGATTGTCGTGATTAATAAACTTTTGTATATTCCATCTTCCATCTTTCATTTGTCATATACATAAGGATCACTGTGAAAGTGACTGTGCTTTACCAGTAAGCTACCAGGTGTACACCATTTGTTTTATTATCCAATATACATATATAGGCGTGGCTGTGTGGTAAGATGCTTGCTTCCCAACCACATAACTCCGGATTCAATCCCACTTGGGCAAGTGTCTTCTACTATTGGAGAGACCAAAGCCTTGTGTGTGGATTTGGTAAACAGAAATAGAAAGAAGCCCATCGTATATATATATATATATATGTGTGCGTGTGACTTTGTGTCTGTGTTTGTCCCCATCACCACTTGACAACTGATGCTGGTGTATTTACATCCCTGTAACATAGTGGTTCTGCAAAAGACATATAGAATAAGTACTAAGCTTACAAAGAATAAGTCCTGGGGTTGATTTCTTTGACTAAAACCATTTAAGGCAGTGCTCCAGCATGGCTGCAGTCAAATGACTGAAACAAGTAAAAGAATATATATAAATATGTATATCATCGTTTAACGTCCGCTTTCCATGCTATTGTATTTGTATGTGTGTATATATAGATTTATATATTATTTATATTATATATATATATATATATATATATATATATACCTTGACATCATGTGATAGTTGTAAATAAGCATAACTTCACATGAGCAGTGCTATTTATAATCAATGTTCTGGGAAAATATGTCCGACCATGGAAAAATATTATCTTGCTTGGAAACAGGCAGGAGCTGGTGACAGAGGAGGGCATCCAACCATAGAAAATTTGCCTCAATACATTCCATATAATCCATTGAAGTATAGAAATGTGAATGCTAAAATGATAATGATGATGATGATGATGATGATGATGATGATGATGATGCTAATGATGATGATGATAATGATGACGATGATGGTGATGATGATGATGATATTATGATGATGATGAGGAGGAGGAGGAGGAGGAAGTGGTGGATAATGATGATTGATGATATGTGTTAGGAAGAGTGTTAAGTATAAACACCCAAATAATAATGCAATTGTTTAGCCAACCTTAGAACAAGATAATGCGAATAATATGTCTACAGCAAATGCCACATCATTAACTTCTATTCTTTCTAATGCTAATTTACATGATTTATGTGATTGTAACTGTAGAATGGCTAAGGAATGTCCTCTTAATGGGAACTGTCTAAGGAAAATATAGTATGTTAAGGTAATATACACACACGTCTATGTATGCATATATGTATATTTATATGTTTATGTATAACTATGTGTGTATATTAGTACAGATATATTTATATGTGTAATGCATTTATATCTATCTATCTATATATATATATGTATATATATATATATATATATATATATATACTTAGAGAAAGAGAGAGAGAGAGAGAGAGAGAGAGAGAAATGGATAGAGAAGGACAAATAAATAGATAGAGGGAGAGATAGATACATTTTAATGTATATGTGTATATGCATATATGTGTGTGTGTGTGTGTGTGTGTGTGTGTATGAATGTGTACTTATATATGTATATATGTGTGTGTATGTACATGTCTGTGCATGTATACATTCATAAATCCTTAGAACTATTTTGTTGCTGTTTCGTTTAAATTCTACAAAGAAGGATCGGAATAAATCTGAAAGAAAACACACACACACACACACACACAGAGTTATGTATATGTCTTTGTTTGTACATAAATATGTATGTATGTATGTATATATATATATATATATATATATATATATATATATATATATATATATATATGTACATATATGTTGTCCCACCCATCCCAGCATGGAAGGTGGACATTAAACAATGATAATGAGGATGATGATGATACACACACATACATTATACACATACATATTTATATATATATATATATATATATATATATATATATATATGTGTGTGTGTGTGTGTGTGTGTGTGTGTGTGTGTGTGTATATACTTATGTATTCATATATATGTGTGTATGTGTATATATATATATATATATATATATATATATATATATATACACATACACACATATATACACACACAGAAATATATATGTATGTATATATCATATAATTGTTAAATGATGACACTGATGAGTATGATGACGATGATATATATACATACATACATGCATACATACATATGTATATGTGTATATATCACCATCGTCATCATCGTCATCATCATTTAACAATTGCTTTGAATGATAATGATGTGCAGCTATTTATGCCTACATTAGTGTATGTGTATGTGTGTGAGTGCGCATGTGCATGTGCATGCATGCATGCATGTGTGTGTGTGTGTGTACGTGCGTGTGTGTGTGTGTGTGTGTGTGTGTGGACACAGGTTTATATACATGCATACATATACAGAATAAAAATTATGTCCAGGAAGTCAGAAAACTATTTAAAGAATATATTTTTCTTAATGTGGAAATTGTTGCCAGTGCTAACCAGTTTCAGAATGGTTAGCACAAGCTAAAAGAGAGACACATAAAAACCGCCATTTACAATATTACTACTTCAAGCCATGCATCAAATATCTGAATTTCAAATTTGTCCAGTCTATGCTTCAGTGGCTCTATATCCTGATTCCCATGGTAGAGACAAGTCTGCAGAACAACAGATTACCAAATATCTCTTAATATATATATAAATATGTATAAACTTTTGTGTTTTATTATGGAAGTATATGAATGTATGCATGTTTATGTGCACCTGTATGTATTTGTGTTTGTATGTGTGTGTGTGTGTGTGTGGAGGGTATATATATATATACACATATCTATATACATATATGTACGTATCTATCTAGCAATCAATCTATCTATCTGTCTATCTATGTATCTATCTGTCTGTCTGTCTGTCCGTCCGTCCGTCCGTCCGTCCGTCCGTCTGTCTGTCTGTCTATCTATCTATCTATCTGTTTGTCTCTCTCTATATCTCTATCTGACCACCTACCTACCCACCTACCTACCAACCCACTTACCTACCTACCTACCTACCTACCTACCTACCTGTTTATCTGCCTTTCAATCTATCTATCTGTCTGCCTGTTTGTCTGTCTGCCTGTCTGTCTGACTGCCTGTCTGCCTGTCTGCCTGTTTGTCTGCCTGTTTGTCTGTCTCCTCTCTTGCTCTCTCTCTCACTTTCTCTCTCTCCCTCCTCCTCTCTCTCTCTCTCTATATATATGTCTTATCTTTCATTTATCTTTAATTCGTTTTAGTCATTAGACTGCAGCCATACTGGGGCAATGCTTTGAAGAAGTTTTTAGTTGAATGATTTAACCACAGTACTTATTGTTTCTGCCTGGTACTTATTCCATCAGTCTCTTTTGCTGAACCTCCAAGATATGGGGACATAAACACACCAACAATGGTTGTCCAGCAGTGGTTGGAGGCAAACATGGACACAAAGACACACACACACATAGAGTGTATATGTGTGTGTGATTGCATGAAGTGTGACTGAACCTGGAACCACGTAATTTGGAAGTATATACAGCATACAACACAACTATACCTATATATCATCATCATCATCATCATTTTACGTCCATTTTCCATGCTGGCATGGGTTGGATGGTTTGACATGGAACTGACCAGTTGGGTAGCTGTCCAGATTCCAATAGGCTGTTGCAGCATGGTTTCTACTGATGGATGCCCTTCCGAATGCCAACCCCTTTGGAGAGTGTGCTGGGTGCTTTTTACGTGACCCTGGCATGGGTGTGTTTATGCAGTACTGGTACAAGTGCATTTTATGTGGCATTGGCCCCTGTAAAGCCTGTACTGTGTGGATAACAGTGATGTTACTTAGCTTGATGCATCTTCTCAAGTATTGCAAATCGCCACATCTCCTGGTCCCTTGTCATTTCCTCAGTGAAGCCCAGCATCTAAAGATCCTTTCTCATCACTTCATCTCATGTCTTCCAGGGTCTACCCGCTTCTACAGGTACCCTCCACAATTAGAGCTCAGTATTTCTTTTAAGCAGCTACCCTCATCCATATGCATCACATAACCAAACAAGTGCAGTCTTCTCCCTTGCACACACCACCTGATACCTCTTACATCCAGTTTTCCTCTTAAAACATTTACACTCTGTCCTGCATGTCCTGCACTGACATTACCCATCCAGTGGGGCATGCTAGCTTCATTACTTTCAAGCCTTTAAATGTACACAAATGCATAAAAATAATTCTTAATTCTATTAGACATTCTAAAATACTATTAAATTTCATTCAATTTTAAAAAAGGTAAAGTCGGACAGAACTTATGGAATGACCTGATATATATACACACACACACACATACATGTATATAGTTTTATATATATATAGTTTTATATATATATATATATATATATATATATATATATATATATTGCCAGTACCGCCTGACTGGCTCCCGTAGGATTTTTGAGTGAGATCGTTGCCAGTGCCCCTGGACTGGCTTGTGCGGGTGGCACATAAAAGACACCATTTCGAGCGTGGCCGTTTTCGTGCGGGTGACACGTAAAAGCACCCACTACACTCTCTGAGTGGTTGGCATTAGGAAGGGCATCCAGCTGTAGAAACTCTGCCAAATTAGACTGGAGCCTGGTGTTGCCATCCGGTTTCACCAGTCCTCAGTCAAATCGTCCAACCCATGCTAGCATGGAAAGCGGACGTTAAACGATGATGATGATGATGATGATGATATATATATATATATATATATACACACAAATACATGTATATAGTTATATAATACATACACACATACATACATACATACATACATACATACATACATACATACATATATATACATACTTACGTACATTTATATAAGGCAGTATGACACTTCCCTGACACAACAAAATATATATATAATATATATATATATATGTATTTATATGATATATTGTTATATTGTATATCATATATATCTATATATTATATAATATATTTATATAATACATATATAATATTTATATAATATATAATATATTTGACGACAATGATGATGACATATTTATATAATTGATTGTTTAAATAAGTCCTTAGATGTTACTGTCATTTCACTTGGTGAATAATACTCACCTAAGGTAACAAATATATAAAGTTATGGCTTATTTTCAAGGAATAAGTTTTGGTAAAACACTTCACCCTATATTTAAGAATAAGAAACATTCAATGTCTGAATGTTTCTTATTCACTGTTTTGATAAATGCTGTCAATTGCAATATTTCTGATCAACAATAAAGATCAACAGGTGATTAGGTCTATTGAATCCATCTAGAGTGTGGTGGAGAGAGGTGACTATGAAAGAGTCAACCGATGAAGTGAAAGAGCTAGAACTGGCAATGAAAAAACTTAGTCACAGACACAGTAAGCAGGAAGGTCAGTCTCTTCGGAACTGTGTTTGCTTTTTGAAGCAGACATGCACATGACACATATGTGTATATATTGTACATTAATTATACATGCATAAGTATATAGGTGTGTGTAAACACATGCATAGATAGATAGATATTTATATATAGATATGGTTGTGTGGTTGAGCAGTTTGCTTCCTGACCGCATGGTTCTATCTACAGCCCCATTGCATCGGCACCTTGGGGCAAGTGTTTTCAATTGCAGCCCCATGTCAACCAAAACCTTGTGAGTGGATTTGGTAGAGGAAAACTGAAAGAAGCCTGTTGTGTGTGTGTGTGTGTGTGTGTGTGTGTGTGTGTGTGTGTGTGTGTGTGTGTGTGTGTGTGTGTGTGTGTGTGTGTGTGTGTGTGTGTGTGTGTGTGTGTATACATATATATTCTTTTACTTGTTGACTGCAGCCATGCTGGAGCACCACTTTGAAGGGTTTTATTTGAACAAATGGACCTCAGGACTACTTTTTTAAGCCCAGTGCTTATTCTATTGATCTCTTTTGCTGAACTGTTAAGTAACAGTGACATAAACACACCAACACCTGTTGTCAAGTGATATGGAGGGACAAATACAGACACAAAAACTCACACAGATATATATATATATATATATATATATATATATATATATATTTAGGACGGGTCTCTTTCAGTTTCTGTCTACCAAATCCACTCACAAGGCTTTGGTCGGCCTGAGGCTATAGTAGAAGGTATTTTGTCCAAGGTGCCATGCAGTGGGACTGAACCTAGAATCATGTAGTTGGGAAGCAAACTTCTTACCACACATTCATGTTTGCACCTATATATCATCTCCATTATCATCATCATCATCATCATCATCGTTTAATGTCTGCTTTCCATGCTGGCATGTGTTGGACAGCTTGACTGAGGACTGGCAAACCAGAAGGCTAATCCAGGCTCCAATCTGATCTGGCAAGGTTTCTACAGCTGGATCCCCTTCCTAATGCCAACCACTCCAAGAGTGTAGTGGGTGCTTTTTACATGCCACTGGCATGGGAGCCAGTCAGGCAAGATCAAGATTCAAGTGAATCAAACACTTGAATGGTAAGGCACTGGGTCAGGTTGAAAAAGTAAAAGTGTACACATCAAAAATGGAAGAATAAATACGTGGGTGCCAAAATATAGGCAAAATGTTATTCAGGTTATGTATATGATTAACTGTAGTCAGCTGTGTACATCAACAGCCCTGAGGCTAATCTAGAAAGGCACATTGCAAAGAGAAGGTTCTAAGAGAAGTGAATGATAAATAAACAAATAAATAACAACAGACGGATGATGTGTCAAATCACTACAGCTGTTTCCAACGAATTTTGAATTGATTAATGGAAACATTACATCATTAGAAAAAAACATTTTCATCAGATGAATACAGGGACCACAAAATTCAAAAACCAATGTGTCAGAAGCCAATGGGATGTGCACCTCCATGATTCTCTGACACTAGCTGGTCATAGAGTGAATATTTTAGTCAGTTTAATACCAAGAAATGGTTCCTGCACTTGCAAAGAAAACCATAGCTTTTAAGATACAATCATGGCTATGTTAATTATTGTTTAGTAACCAATATAAACCATCTGAGATTGCAATATTTTCTAATTAGTTAACCACAATTATTGACATTTTAAAAGAAGTGAACTTTGAAATGTCCTTCATTTTTTTTCATTACTAACTAAAAGAACTCTATAAAGTCATGTTGTACTAAACGACATGTTGCATCGATCAGTTATATTCTATTAGCATTGTCATACAAGTATAATGACTGTAAAACACTTATGCTCATGTATATATTATGTATTTTACTTTGTTTTCATCATATATACATTAAAGAATTAACACAATGGCAAAGATAACAGTAATTTTAACTGATTTTCTACTTAGTAAGTCACGAAAGCAGTCTGAATTTCTTTGCAGTGGTCTTTCTTTCTTTTCTAATGAATGTCACGAGTGGTTTTTTCCAACAAATAATTCTCCTCTTTTGTTGCTCTTTTCATTACATTTTCATGACATAAAACTTAAAGCACACACACACATGTCTGTCTGTCAGTTTGTATGTATACACATACATATTTGCATATATGTATTTATATATTTAATATTTACATATATATATATATATATATATATATATATATATATATATATATATATATATACATACATACACACATACATATATACATACATACATATATATATATATATACACATATATGCATGCATACACACATACACACACACACACACACACACACACACATATATATGTATGTGTTAGTGTGTGTGTTTTCTTCCCATTCAAAAAATGTTTGAACTAATTCTCTTAATAGCTATATTTCATCATTATAATCTAGGCATTAACATCTGTCCTGAGTATCATGTTAAATTTTAAAAAGAAATTCATGCAAATTTTCAGTTTTGCCTATTTATTAAATTCTCGGAATATTTCAGATTGATCTCCTTCATCTGTAAATCATAACCTTTCGATATTATCCATTCTACAACTGTATTTCTGCTGAAATACACTATTTCCTTTCAATTAATTTCAAAAATAAAGAAGATTATAGTAAAATAACTTTGTTGTTATTGGTGTTTGAAACATAAATTAACATGTAATTTAAATAGGAAGTTCAATTTAGATTACCATAAAACAGGAAGTCTGTACTATAAAACCAAAAGTGGTTTTGAGTACTTTGACATCAAAACGGTTAATGAGCCAAAGCAATGCCTGTTGCTCTTGTTTCTCATAGACAGTTGCAAGCTTAGTCTTTCTCTTTGTTTCTGTCTTTCTGTCTGTCTATCTGTCTCTCCCTCCCACTCTCTCTCTGCAAATTAAATGGAGTAAATATGTCCAAAGAACATGTGAAAACAGGCAAATTTAGTTGAGATTTTCTTGTATCCATTCTGCAGAAACAGCCCTTTGGTATAAACTCTCTGTCTATTTGCAAAGCAAGCCTAAACATGTGTTTGCTTAGCATATCCATATAAACTCAACATTTCCAAATTATCTACTTACATGCTTTCTCAGTGCTTTAGTTACTATGTAATGTCAGCACAGATGTACTGGTATGCAAATACGCAACAGCAATGCCTCTTTCCATTGTTATCTACATTTTTCGCTGTTATCTATAAGCTATTTTCTCTCTGCCTATAAATCAATCAAAGTAAACACTGCTGATGAGCTTGTAAATACAGACAAGTCTAATTGTTCTGCTGATTCCGTTGAGAGAACAGTTTTGACTTAATCACTCCATTTAATTGCACAGTGAAGCTAACTGCATGTTCGTTAAATATACACAAGTAAATTTGTTTAAAACTAATCCATTGCTGCATTGTTAAGAAGCTTTCTTTGTAACCATGTTATTTTGGGTTTAGTCCCACTGCATAACACCTTGAGCAAGTATCTTTTATTATAGCCCTGGGTTGATCAGTGTCTTGTGAGTAAATTTGGCAGCTGGAAACTGTGTGGAAACTTGTCAGATATGGAAATGATGAATTTTTCTTTCAACATGATGGTGCACTTCCACACTACCACTAAGACATGTGAGCTTACCTCAGTGAGAATTTGCAAGGACACTAGGTAGGATGAAGAGGTGCAGTTGAGTCTCCCTCACATTCTCTTGATCTAACATCTGCAGACTTTTATCTGTGGGGGACCCAAAAGGATGTCACGTATAGCAGAAAACTGACTACATTGGCGGAACTAAGACAAGGAATTCAAAATGTATGTGGAGTGATCCCAATGGACACTTTGAGCAATGTTACCCAAGCAGTAGTTTGCCGTACATATAAATGTCTGGAAGGTAATAGCCACCACTTTGAGTACCTCTTGTAATTGTAGAGTCCAAAGGTAACTTGTATTAATCTCCTGAAGTCTGAATAAATTTAGTATTGAAATATTTATACACATTTTTCTTTTCATGAAGTTTGTATACAAGTTTTTGGGTGGACTCTGTGTGTGTATATATATATATATATATATACATATATATATATATATATATATATATATATATATATATATATATATATATATATATATATATATATATATATGTATGTATGTATATATATGTCAGCATGGAAAATGGATGTAACAGGATGATGATGATGATGATATATATACAGGGTGTCCACAAAGTCTGGGTACCTGGAGTAAATAAAGTCATAACATAAACAATTAAATATAAGAAATAACAATTTCTTAAAGTATGTGTTTATCCCCATGTACCCAGACTTTGTGGACACCCTGTATATATATGACAGACTCTCCCATCAAGTGATCAATGAAAAACAGAAAAAAAAAAAAATTCAACCAAATAGACAACTAACAACACACTCACATTACTATCATTACCATTCGCCAATGTTTACAATTCATTCACTTCAACTGGTGACTCTTAATGCAAGTCCTCAGGCCACCAAAAGTGATATGGATATTGCATGACTTATAAAACCAGCAAACGATCTAGCTGAGAAAACACAATGTGAACAACGGTGGTTTGCAGGAAGACTGTTTTGTTCGTGTATTTTCCTATTTTCCCATAACTGCTCTTAATGAAGCATCCTTTGAGTTGTGAAATTTTCAAAGCTGGAAAAAGCTCTTTCTCTTCCATTATTGATGTAATAGAGTGAAAGTAATCTATTGATAGTTTCAGACATTTGTGAATGATTAGTAAAGGTTTTCAACTACCATGCTGTTGACATTTTATTACTGTTATCATTGAGTTCCTGGTCAGTTCTGATCAAACAGATCTATGATCACAGACATTCATTACATGACCACCCAATCTGTTTTCTTTGACATAATATATAATTGACTACCATATCTAGTAAAACAAGGAATAGGCATTTTATGCCTCAGATTATAGATTGCCTAACCGATGAGAGTAGGCATCAAATAATCTTTAAATGTTACCTCTGATAGAATATGGTACCCTATAAAAGAGATTATTTATCTTCTATCTACCTAACATCATGAAATCAAAGCCAAGCACAAAATCCTTTTCTTCTTTTATTCCTTTATTCTTTTTCTTGTTCCAATCGTTTGTACAGTGACCATGTTAGGACACTAAAACCCCTCTGAGTTTTAGTCGAATGAATTAGCTCCAGTACTTATTTTTTAAAGCCTGGTACTTGCTCATTGGTTTCTTTTTGCAGAATCATTAAGTTACATGGACAATGGGCATAAATGAATCAAATCTGGTTGTCAAGCAGAGGTGAGGGAAAACATAATGAAAAACCTCTGTGTGTGTGTGTGTGTGTGTGTGTGTGTGTGTGTGTGTGTGTGTGTGTGTGTGTGTGTGTGTGTGTGTGTGTAAATTCAAAGAAAACGGAAAATACATACATAGAGTAATCAATTTATTATCGTAGTCCAGTCAAATTAATAATTAGTTGAGCAAAATCTTATAGCATTAGGAACAAAAGATGTGAACCTGGCATTGAAGAAATTTACCAGATTCTTACATCAAAACACAAATTAATCAGCAACAAGAAGGAAAGAGGACTCTGCTGTGTTCATGAAGCTAAATATACATTCAATAAATTTAAAAAGACATGGTTAGAATAAACACTGCATAAATAATACCTATGAATAGTTCATAAAGTTAATATATTCAATAAATTTAAATAGAAATAGTTGAAATAGACACCATGTAAATAATACTTATGAATCGTGCATCTATGCTATAAATTAAATAGATATAAATAAATATATGTATGAATCCAACCTATCAACTAATATATTTGAATAAATAATTACATTTACTAGTAACTAATATAAATTTTACAAAAATATAAGTAAATAATAGTGAGCATATAAAATAAATAAATAAATAAAAAAGTAACAATTAGGTACACACCTAGATTTATTTTTTCAATAATAGGGGCGTAGATGAATATGTTATGGACATGCTGAATAGTATGAAAAGTAGTGGTAAGCTTTTAAACAGTTAATTGGCACTGCCAAAAGAGTGGAATAGTAACATGACTTAGTTCTTCTGAACTATGCCTGTCCCTTATCCAGTAAGGTCAAAAAATCAAATTTTAGCTATTTTCAGAACAGAATCAAAGACACACATGCTACAATTCAATTGGAATAAGCTCTCCATCCATTAGGACATGAAAAATATCAGTCGATTATGCCCTGAGGAGGCTTTTTGCTTTTTTTCAACTTCATAATGCACTTTAAAAGTACAAATATGAATGACGGCAATCAACTGAAATGCAGAGAGGGCAACATGAATGGACTTATTAATTTGATTGGACTATGATAATAAAATGATTACTCTATGTATGTATTCTCTGTTTCCTTTGGATTTTAAAACTTTTTTCTCCCGTGTCAAAAATGATGGAAATCTCTACGGTGACAACTGGAATTTCAGAGGTGTAAAGTACTAATACTGAAGGGGAACCAACGATAAACACTAGTACATACATATGTGAAATATTTCCAGTATCATTCATCAATATTAGTGCAAGACTAATATGCTTGGATAATATATCCTAAGAAAGAACTTCTTTCTATACAGACTTATATATATATATATATATATATATATATATATATGTATGTATATATAGGAAAATGATAAAAAATAATAATAATAATAATAAGGCAGAATGCTAGTGACACGTAAAAGCACCCACTACACTCTCTGAGTGGTTGGCGTTAGGAAGGGCATCCAGCTGTAGAAACTCTGCCAAATTAGATTGGAGCCTGGTGTTGCCATCCGGTTTCACCAGTCCTCAGTCAAATCGTCCAACCCATGCTAGCATGGAAAGCGGACGTTAAACGATGATGATGATGATGATGATATATATATATATATGTGTGTATGTATATATAGGAAAATGATAAAAAATAATAATAATAATAATAATAAGGCAGAATGCTAAAATGAAAGCATATTTAATATAGATGTGCATAAGGAGGATTAAAAAGGATTTCTAACTGGCTTTCATTGCATAGCAAATTTTCAAGAAGAGGAGAAATGAAAATAATGTTTTTTACAAAAATATAAAAAATATATTAAAAAATAAATATACCAATACATTATATTGTTTTTGAGTTTTTGAAGTTCAATGGTAATCCATGTAGATAATTGTTAAATAGATTAGGATGCATGGAATTAAGAATCGTGTTGTGTTTAAAAAAGGCTGAGAGTTTGTGTTAAACAGGAAGTGTGTGTAAGGGAAGACAATTCTGTTGGTTTTATACTCTTTAGTTGGAGTTCTGGACTCTTTATCAACAGGAAGTTGGAGTCCAGAACTCCAATTAAAGAGAAAGCAGTTTATGTGGATTTTATAGGGGTGTCCCAACTCAGACCAAAACCTGGTTGAGTCAACCCCTCTTTTTCTGTCCATGGAAAAATTATGAAACAACCATTTTTTTACATTTATAATAATGTTTTCATATCTATGAAATAAAAATTACAGCAATGACTAGAACATAAGGTATATCATACTATACATTCCAAATTATTCAAATTTGCTATTTACTTCATTTATAATAAATTAAGTTCTTACTTGTCATTAGTGTATGACTAGTGAAATCTGTGGAAAGTTTACAGTTGTTAGTTGCTATTGTGAGAGTGGACCAATGGTAAATGGTGAGCAAAAATAGAGTGAGAAACAAGGATGGAAAGGTAGAAGAGCAAGTTGTAACAAGTGTTGAGGTGGTAACAGTGAAAGATAGGAGAATGAAGAAACAAATTGAAGCAAAGTCGAATCAATACAAATCTAATTCTTCCTGCAGTGTCTAAGGCCGCCAACAATATCTAAGGCTTCCAGCCATATCTAAGGCCTCAGCAAAATTTACGGTTTCCAGTAATATATACGGTTTCTGTCAGTCAAATTGATCAAATATCTGCACTTTGAATGTTCTTCTCCTGGGTATAGGTAAGATAAGGTTTTCTATGGAAGGCCAGCATTGTCTAAACTGCAAATCTCCCCTCCTCATATCACAGATGTTGTCCAAAAGAAAGGAAAGGACTAATACACTTTAGTACCAGTGTCGTCATTGGTGACTACAAGAACATAAAGAGCTAGAACAAATGCTACAAGGAATTTTGACCAGTCTACTGCAATTCTACTAGTCTCCTGCCCTAGATTACGACTTTATTTCATAATAGAAACAGATAACATCAATGAATTTCTATGAGACCTTCATTCAATTTCAGCTGAAATGCATAGGGTAAAAGCATTTTTATTATATTATGTCAGAATATGTAAAAATAATATTGTAAGTGAGAAGCAGAAACTGTCTCATACAACTAATGTTTTTATTGATTTAAAGATTTTATAAGGTGCTCACATGACCTTATAAAAATAAAGAATTTATTACTGCTTCCAATAATGATATATTTTTCTCCTTTAGGGGGATTTTTACTTTTTTTTTTTTTTTTTACCAGAATATTTAACCTTCAAAGGAATCAAAGGGACAGCCCCTGAGCAGGTATATAGCCAAATGCTATTGTCTGAAACAAGAAAAATACATTGTAAATGTAGTTTTTGGTATAAAAAGAGGAACGATAATAATAATAATAATAATAATAATAATGAAGAAGAAGGTGATAATGATGATGATGATGATGATGATGATGATGATGATGATGATGATGATGATGATGATGATGATGATGATGATGATGATGATGGTGGTGATGATGATGATGATGATGATGATGATGATGATGGTGATGATGATGATGATGATGATGGTGGTGGTGGTGGTGGTGGTGATGATGATGATGACTATGGTGATAATAAATTGGCTTTACTTGGAATTGCACAAATATTGTGCAAAGTGTTGTTTGTCTGAGGCCCTTCTTGTGACTTGACAGACAGCACAAATCCCCAGTATACACAATATCTTCAATCTACATTAGAATATTGGATACTGTGTGCATCTGCTATAATAATAATAATGATAATAATAAGGATAACAATGACAAAAACAACAACAATAACTGTAATAATAATGATGATGATGATGATGATGATGATGGTGATGATGATAATTAAATAGTTATGGTTGGACCTTTGATCATAGATTTACTCAATAATAACAGGCCTAGAGCTAAGCAGCAACAACAACAACAACAACCTTAACCCATGGACTGTATATGGGTCTATGATATGAACTTTGTGTTTTAAAGAGATCTAAATTAAAACCTTTCATCTGTCAAAATTTTATATTGATTTATGTCCCAAACAATAGGTTAATGATGACAGATAGTTTTCTAAATTCTTCGCTATCTTCAAAATTAATTGAAACGAAGACCATGTATTTCAATAATAATATAATAACAAGGGAGTTAAAAGATTTTTAAAAATATAAAAATAAGCTAATTATTTCATAGTTTAACATTTAGTAATTTAATATTTTATCAGCAATTAGGTTCTACAGAAACAAGCTTTGCTTCTAAAGAGAAAGAACTTTGATATCTGTCACAGTATAGAAACACTTAATCCTTGAGTTCAAGCTAGCAGCATTTTTATCACTTAAGCTGTTTCATTTACATGTGTTATTGCGTATGGTTAAATGGATTATATAAACATTGGTGAGAGGCCGCAACTGGTGAAAGAAGCTTAATCTTTTCTGCTATACTCTCTTTACTCTCTTTACTCTTTTACTTGTTTCAGTCATTTGACTGCGGCCATGCTGGAGCACCGCCTTTAGTCGAGCAAATCGACCCCAGGACTTATTCTTTGTAAGCCTAGTACTTATTTTATTGGTCTCTTTTGCCGAACCACTAAGTTACGGGGATGTAAACACACCAGCATCGGTTGTCAAGCGATGTTGGGGGGACAAACACAGACACACAAACACACACATATATACATATACATATATACGCTGAGCTTCTTTCAGTTTCCGTCTACCAAATCCACTCACAAGGCTTTGGTCGGCCCGAGGCTATAGTAGAAAACACTTGCCCGAGGTGCCATGCAGTGGGACTGAACCCGGAACCATGTGGTTGGTAAGCAAGCTACTTACCACACAGCCACTCCGGCACCTATAGGTACAAGACCTGAAATCTTGGGTGAGATAGTTGATGTAATTGACTATCGATGTTATTGATTAATAATAGTCGATGTAATTGACTAATTACATCGATCCCAGTACTTGCCTGGTACTTATTTAATCAATTTTGAAAGGACGAAAGGCAAAATCAATCATAACAGAATTCAAACCCAGAATGTTGAAATGCCGTTAAGCATTTTGTCTGACATGGTAATGATTCTGCCAGCTGACCACTGTAGAGAAGCTTAATAATGATTTCAAATTTTGGCACAAGGCCAGTAATTTCAGGGGGGGGGGGCTTAGTCAAATACATCGTCCCCAGTATTCAACTGGTACTTATATTATTAACCCCTGAGAGGATGAAAAGCAAAGTTGAACTCAAAACATAACGATAGATAAAATGCTGCTATGCAATTTGTCAAGTGTGTTAACAATTCTGCCACCATAATGGAACTTAATAATAATAACAAAGTTAATTCAATAAATTCTTCATTACTTTTTAAATTAATTGAAACAAAAGCCATGTATTACAACAGAAATGTCATGATAAAAGGGCTAAATGGTGACTGTCCTCTAATTTGTCAACTATTAGTGCATCAGTTGGAGCCATCAAAGTGCAAACCAATGATTTTATCAAGGAAAATTTCTTCAAACCTTGAACTACATTTCGGGAATTGCAAGCTAAGAGAAAAAAAAAAAGAACAAAACCAACTTGATATTCGGAGTGTAACTACAGACAACACACTGGCTTTCACAAAATATATTTGCACTACATATAATAGAAATTAGAGGACAAACTACTCAGCGGAAGGAAGAGCCGTCATTTACAAAGTACTAGTGCAAAGCATTATGGTACATGTATCAATCTTGAATGGATACATAACGTGGTATGGTATGGTATGGTAGGACATACACAACCAACACAACTCATGCTATTATTATTATTATTGTTATTATCATTATCATCATCATCATCATCATCATCATTATTATCATTATTATCATTATTATTATTATTATTAATATTATTATTATTATTATTATTATTAAGAGCGTGATGTGATTTTAATAGATTGTTTGAACAATATTTCGACAGCTTGTCTGTTTTTTTCAAGTCCAAAATGTAAAATGAAGCAACATAGAAATTCAAAAATGTAAACGTGGAAATCCTGCATTCTCACTTTGACAGAATGACAATGCAGGATTTCCTCGTTTACACTGTTGAATCTCTGTGTGTCTTCATTTTACATTTTAAACTTCCAAAAGACATGCGAGCTGTCGAAATATCGTTCAAACCAATACACAACCTATTACAATCACATCACCCTCTTCTTATTGTCAATTTACCTTCGTGAAGAGTTATTTCAATTTTTATAAATTATTATTATTATTATTATTATTATTATTATTATTATTATTATTATTGTTATTATTATTATTATTATTATTATTATTATTATTATTATTATTATTATTGTTATTATTATTATTATTATTATTATTATTATTATTATTATTGTTATTATTATTATTATTATTATTATTATTATTATTATTATTATTATTATTATTGTTATTATTATTATTATTATTATTATTATTATTATTATTGTTATTATTGTTATTATTATTATTATAATTATTATTATTATTATTATTGTTGTTGTTATTATTATTATTATTATTATTGTTATTATTACCTCTGCCTTAGTGGAGGTGGAGGTATTGTTTTCAGTCGTGTTTGTTTGTTTGTCCATGGACAAGATATCTCAAGAACCACCGGATGGATTCAGATGAAACTTTCAGGGATGTTTGGTCTTATGTCTGGTACAAACTGATAAGATTTGGGGATTGATCTAGTACTGGACAAGGATGCTGGATTATTTTTCCTGTTATTTTACTTAATTTTTGAGAGCAGTTGGGTTCATTTTAGTATACCCATTTGTGAGAGCATTCAAGTTTATTTCAGACATTCTCATACTCTGGCTAATCGCTGAGAGGACATTGGTGTTGCCTTGGTGGAGGTTTGCGCTTTCTGAATACTCTTGTTATCATTATCATTATCATTATTATTATTATTATTATTATTATTATTATTATTATTATTATTGCCTTTCCCCAGTTTCTAACGCTGGCAATGTATTACAGTGTCAGCTGTTCACTACTAGTGAACTTAGCTAACACCTCTTATTTTTCGAACACCTTCCAGAGTATTTGAGCAGTTCCAAGCAGTGCTGTTTTCTGTAAGCGCTCCACCCTTTTCGCAGCCCCTACTTGTTCCACGTACTTCTCAAGATTTTTGCTCACTGTTCCCAGGGCTCTGACAATTATTGGTACTACTGCTACCTTTTTCATTGACCACAACTGCTTAACTTCCCAAGCTAACCTGTCATATCTCTCAACTTTTCTTTCTTCCTTATTGCATACCTTGTTGTCATTATTATTATTATTATTATTATTATTATTATTATTATCATCATCATTATCTTAGTGTCTTCTACTATAGCCTTGGGCCGACCAAAGCCTTGTGAGTGGATTTAGTAGACAGAAACTGAAAGAAGCCCGTCGTGTATATATATATATATATATATATATATATATGGGTGTGTGTGTGTGTATTTGTATATCTGTGTTTGTCCCACCCCCATTATCGCTTGACAACTGATATTGGAGTGTTTATGTAACCATAACTTAGCGGTTCGGCAAAAGTACTCGATAGAATAAGTTCAAGGCTTACAAAGAATAAGCTCTGGGGTTGATTTGTTTGACTAAAGGTGGTGCTCCAGTATGGCTACAGTCAAATGACTGAAAAAAATAAAAGAATAAAAGAATGCTATTATTCATCTTTCAAATTCCCTCTGTGATATTCAGAGATGCGCTACGGGTTTTATAGACAGGGAGTTATCTCCCTTGCTAGACATTGTCAACAGTGCATGGTTGGAACAAAGTGGATATCAATGGTGCTTTCCTGGAATACATGGAGAGGAATCTTTGCCATGAGGTTCCTCATGCTGCAGCAGAACTTTGACATTGATATGCAATGTTAATTGTGGTATCCCTTCTTCTAGAAACAGTATTACCCAGATTGCAGCCTAGTTGGCCATTATTTGTTGACACGAATCCTTTCCTACTAGCAAAGAAGACATTCCACCACTGAGTTTGACTTTGCCTTTCATCCTTTTGGGGTTGCTAAAATAAGTATCACTCAAATACTGGGGTCAATGTAACCAGCTTCCTCCTCTTCTCAAAACCAGCTGTTCCTGTGCCAAAATTGAAAATAGCATTTATGGTTTTAACTACTTACGGTTCTACAGTTAAAAACCAATTATTTCGGCTTCTAATGTTGCATTGTTCTAGCAGTCTTACACTTTTCTGTTTTGTCTTTGTAATCCTATAAGTTCTTAGTATTTATTATTGGACAGCATCCATGTGTGCCATTTCTTGTAATGGCTTTCCTAATTTTATTTTATGTTCAGGTATGTCATTATGTAATTTAGGTCTTAAGCTGTGTGGTCTCCATTATAAACAGAATAGGTATTTCATTAAGGAAAGAAGAATTAGTTGCTAGATTGACCAGGTCAAATAAATACATAGATTTTTGATGTGTAGTTCTAATATTAAATATTCTAAGGAGTCTCTAGAGTGAAATTTGATTGCTAGACTGAACAGGTCAAGCAAATATACAAAAGAGAACTCCTTTCCCTTTCAATGTCTTCATAGCTAGAAGCCGTTTTCATCTGTCTGGACTCTCTTACACAAATCACAATGAATATACAAAAAAAAAAAGGAAAAAAAAAAGAAATAAATTAAAAAAGATGGTAAAGAAAAAATATTGATATGTCTGGTTTCTAAATATTACTTATTGATTACATAAAAAAAAATAAAAACATAGAGAAGAAAATAAAAGAGAGAGAAAAAAGAACATGACAAAGTTGTTCCATTATCAATAAGTTGTTGAAGAACTAAGAAACATTAGAGCCGTGCCAGTTTTTAATATTACCTGGTTGTGTTGGCAGCTTCAGGTTCATATAACAATTACTTTTATTTGTTTTCCTTAGTTATTTTTATTTTTATTTTATTTTTTTTACTTTTTACTTTTCGTGTTACATTAAAGTAGCTTTGTAACAATTACTGTTTATCTACTACTACTACTACTACTACTGCTGCTTGCTGCTGCTGCTGCTACTACTACTACTACTACTACTGCTACTACTACTACTACTGCTGCTGTTGCGTTCTCTACCACCACCACCACCACCACCAGCACTACTGCTGCTGCTGCTACGGATTCCACTGCTGCCACCGCTGCCGCCGTTGCTGCCGCCGCTGCTGCCGCTGACGCCAGTACCGCCACCACCACCACCACCACAACAACAACAACAACACCACAAACAGCTGCTGCTGCTGCTGCTGCTACTGCTACTACTACTACTACTACCACTACTACTGCTATCCAACTATTGTGGTCCAGTTTAGGTGTTACTGCTGCCAACAGCACTGGCACCTCCTTCATCAGCCACCACCACGACCATCACCACAACCATCATCCTCATCATCATCATCATCAACAGCAGCACCAGCACCACCACCACCACCACCACCACCACCACATCAACCACCACTTCCACCAAATACTGCCTCTCCACTACCAACAACAGTACCCCACTAGTAGCATCCTCGCAACCACTACCACCAATACCATTGCCATTATTACACTTGAAAGCCATATTTACTACAAAGGCTAACGTCTATCATTATTCTTGCTGCAGTATCATGGCACCACAGACATTGAGACCCGACTAATTCCTGTCTCCTTTCGAAACTTCTGCCACTTTCTTCCCGGCACAGCTATTACCATCATCATCATCATCGTCATCTTCGTCATCATCATCATAATCATCATCATCATCATCATCATTATTGTTGCTGTTGTCATCATCGTTGGCATTGTCATCAACGTAGGTGTTGTCATCATCGTCATCAACATCATTGTCATTTCCGTCATCGTCGTAGTCATCATCGACACCACCAACACCAAAACCACCACCACCATCACCAGCAACACCACCACCACCACCACCACCACCAGCAACACCACCACCACCACCACCATCACCACCAACACCACCACCACCACCACCAGCAACACCACCACCACCACCACCACCACCACCACCTCTTACACTGTCAAGGCTACCACCACCACCACCAGCACTGTCAACACAAGCATGCTTCTCCTTCTCCTCCTCCTCATCATTATCACCATCACCAACACCACCGTCATTGTTGTCATTTGCCTCGGCCACCATTACCAAGATCACCACCATGACCACCACCACTACCATCATCATCAGCACTATCATCACCCCTACCATCAACATTATCATCATATTGTCATCGCTGTCATCATCAGCAGCGGAAGCATCGTCATCACCACCACATCATTGTCGTCATCATTACCACCATCAATACCACCACTGCTGCCATTGTTGTCATCCTCATTACCATCATCACTGTTGTTGTTCTCTTCCTCTTCACCATCACCATCACAACCATCTTCCTGTTTTTTAATTGCAATTCTATGGTGACAGATTTTATCCCAGTTTTCATGATGTTGGGAAGAATGTTGTAGGTTATTGACTTGCCTTTCCTTAGAAAGGATGTCCCTATTAGAGTAAGTTATCTCCCTTGAAAGGCTTAAGCACAGCACTACTGCTATCTTACAAATGCTTGACAATTCCAAAGTACCTCTGGTACCTTAGGTGGACATTGACACTAAAGTGTTCAAGTATTGGGTTGTCCGGAAAGTTCGTTCCGATTTTTAAAGGAAAGAAAAAGGTCAATAAATACTTGGCATTACATTTTTAATCAACCAAATATGAATCATTTTGTTGCACAATGCATCTCCATCTTTCCTTTAACTTCAAAATACCCTCTTCCCAGAATTGAGGTGGTTTCATGGCAAATAAGTCGAAAAGTAAGCTACTATAAGTCGGCATGAACATTCCGGACAACCCAATAATAATCATTGCTGGTGAGGTACAAGTAAATGGAAAATGAATGCAACTGTTAAGAAAAATCTTGGATAGAAATAGTAATCGAGGGTAGATATACAGACACAGGCATGGTTGTGTGGTAAGAAGCTTGCTTTCAAACCACACAGTTTTGGGTTTAGTCCCACTGCATCACACGTAGAGCAAATGTCTTTTTCTGTAACCTTAGGCCAACCAAAGCCTTGTGAATGGATTTGATAGACAGAAACTGAAAAACTCTTGTCATATGTATACATACATACATACATACATACATGTATATACACACACACATTCACACACGTAAATGGAAATAATTAATACAACCACTACTACAAAACTTCTTGTTTAAGAGCATGTGTGTTTGAAAAAGTTAAATGAAAGTGCTCACACACTAGAAAAAACTTCTCAAAAAAGTTAGTAACATCCGGATAAAAGATTTAATAACATATTTTTTTTAATAATTTTTTTTGAAAATCACCTTTACACTTCAAAACTGTATTAAGTAATTCTCACAGACTTTCAAATATATATATATATATATATATATATATATATATATAGGGGAAGAATTCACAAAATAAAACAAAAAAAAAACAAAAGATGAAGACAGGTGGTGTAGACAAGAAACAGATGTATTAGTTTAATACTCGGGAAGTTGAGGTGTGTTCTGTTAAGAACATATAAGAGTACAAATAGAACTTGTTCACCCTTAGAATTCCCAAATAGCCGGTAGTATACTTATGGTATGCTACCAATTCTAGTCTTAGGTATTCCTCCTGTGTGAAAGAAGAAACTATGGATGTTGCAGCACGGAAATCTAAATTTTGCTTACAGAGACAGCAACTGAGTATCGCCTGAAGAGATACATATAGATCTTTTTATACAGGTAGATCATTACATAATTTAATTTTAACTTTAAATCCTATATATACGATGATCTGTATGTATCGAAACATTTGTAGCGATTAAAAAGCTGCCTAACCGTACTTACTCTTCCTTTTGACTCTTTTACTTTTTACTTTATAAATATATATATATATATTAACTATATATATATATATAGTTTATAAAAAAAACATATATCAGAAAGAGGCACACTCTAAAGAATAGAGCAGTAATTATTACCACAAAAACTTTATATCTTGGACATAGAGCTACCCAAGGTTTTGCATCCACAAAGCAAAGCCTTGTGGACAGCTCGTCAGACTCTATATAAATACAAAATTTAAAATATCTATGTCGCAGATGTGAGGAAATGCTCAGAACTTGAGGAATACATCTTAATAAAAAAACTGTTAATGAAGACAGGTTATCTCCCCTGAATCAGAGGGAGGAAAAAACCCTTATAGACCGAAAGAGGCCTAACAAGTAAATGGAGAGATCCAATTTTCCAGTAAGCAGCACTTGAAGTGGATACATTTAGAAAAGACTTCTTTACGGCTGTTTAATGTGCTAGGTTTCTTATAGTCCTTAAGAATTTTGGTTCTCTCCGTGATGCAGATCTTGGAACAGCCACTTCCATCAATATACCAGCCTGGATGATCAATTAATTTCCACCTGATGTCACATAGAGTCCCTTGATCTTTGAGATGCTATACATAGCGGGCCAGGGATGCATCAAACCATCTTTCTGGGACCCTGAAGGATGACTGGTGGTTAAGAAAACGTCACTTGAATGAAGTACTTGCAGAACCAATATATTTATACACATGGGATGCGGCCCTATTCTCAACCCTGGTAACATATGGCATGGGGCCGGTCATCCCATTGGTGTCAAAGCTAAATAGTTGGTCATCTTCTGAGGTGGCGGAACTGGGAATGGCAGATACCTCCTCCAAGTCGCTGGTCCTGGATAGGTCATTATTTCTAGGTGTGGCATTTGTACTTGTGATAACATACACTCTATCTGTATCTGGGGTTTGTTCATTATCCATGGCAGTGGTACTGGGGTCTTTGGTGTCACTCTCTGTGATGCTGGTCCTGGACTGGTTTTTTTCTCTGGGCACGGCAATTGTATTGGCATGAGAACTGGTTAATCTGCAAATAATATTGCTGTTTGATGGTACATTACAGTTATTGCGGATATCAGGTCTAGGTATCACCATAGCCTCATAGATGACCCCTTCAGACTTGCATTGGCCTCCTACTAGACAGTTATCATATACCCTGCAAGAGCAACCTGCCTCCTCCCTTGTATTGTAGGTATTCGCTAAAATGTTTTTTATATTAGGTGCACAGCTAAAGGAGACTTTTAAGTTGTGTCTGTTAAATAAATATTTACTTGTGCGTGTGAAACAATTAATACTACCACTACTACAAAAATAACAACTTCCTCTTTAAGAGCATGTGTGTTTGAAAAGGTTAAACGAAAGCACTCACACACCAGAAAAAAAACTTCTTCCCAAAAAAGGTTAGTAACATCCTGAAAAAAGATTTCATAACGTATTTAAAAAAAATAAATCTTTAAAAATCACCTTTACACTTCAAAGCAATATTAAGCAATTCTCATAGACATACATACATACATACATACATACATACATATATATATATATATATACCGGAGTAAGCACATAAATGTGAAACAAGGTGGAAAATAGTACTCAAATACCAGAGGTAGAGTAATATGCTTTATTTAAAAGCAGCAGAAATATCACAAAAACTGTTACTCAGAGTTTCATGTTCCCATTCGACAGACAGTTTTGTTTAGAATGGAACAGAAATAAGGTAATAAACAAACATGAAATTAGTTTAATGGATACACATTTAAAAATGGTTTTGTTACATATGTGTATCCATTAAACTAATTTCATGTTTGTTTATAACCTTATTTCTGTTCCATTCTAAACAAAACTGTCTGATGAATGGTAACGTGAAACTCTGAGTAACAGGTTTTGCGATATTTCTGCTGCTTTTTAATAAAGTATCATCATCATCCTTATCATCGTTTAACGTCTGCTTTTCATGCTGGCATGGGTTGGACGGTTCGACTGGGGTCTGGGAAGTCAGGAGGCTGCACCAGGCCCCAATCTGATCTGGCAGTGTTTCTACAGCTGGATGCCCTTGCTAACGCTAACCACTCTGAGAGTGTAGTGGATGCTTTTTACGTGCCACCGGCACACATACATATATATATATATATATATATATATATATTGAAGAATGTAGTTGTGTAAAGCCAGAACAATGTAAGAAAGTACTAAGTAAATATAAAAGGAAAAGATAACAGAACAAAGTTGCAGTTTTACTTTGTATTTCTATATTTCGGGGTGAAACCCCCTTCTTCAGGACATTCAGAAAAGCAATTACTGGAAAAAGTTGTTACTAAATATATGCATGTATGTATGTGTGTGTGTGTTTGTGTCTGTGTTTGTCCTTCACCACTGCTTGACAACTGGTATTGGTGTGCTCATGTCCCTGTAACTTAGTGGTTCAGCAAAAGAGACTGATAGAATAAGTACCAGGCTTTAAAAATCACAAAGTGCTCAGGTTAATTCATTTGACTAAAAATTCTTCAAGGTGATTGCCTCAACATGGCCATAGTGTAATGATTGAAACAAGTAAAAGATAAAAAGAAAGAAGGTATATATAAATATATATGGTGGGCTTCTACACAGTATCTTTACATCAAATTCACGGAGAGGGCCTTGGTCAACCTAGAGCTTAGTAGAAGCCACTAGCATTTAAACTGACCATATCCAACCCAAATATCTTACCTGCTTTATGTTATATCTTAGCTAGATCCAGTTTCTCACACCTACCGTACAGTATTAATCTAAACATAAACAATCTCACCATCAAAATCTGAAAGCTATGTAATGATGCATGATTAGTTCAAAACGATATGAATAAATAAGCATTATGTCTGACAGATTAATCTGAATGCTTGAGGGTTAAGGTGATACACAGTGAAATAAACTCAGAAACACATGTTGACAAAGTGAGCTACTCAAGTACACAATGATATCTGCACAACAAATATCACATAGCTAATTGAATTTTTATACTGATGATTTAACAGGGTGTATGTATTCTGGATGTGCTAGCTGATTCTGCATAATCACTAAAGATGGTGCAATTAGTTTTTTTCTTTTTGTTTTTACCTTTATAGAATTCAGACTTTTGTTGTATCATATCAATTTGTAATTTGTTTGCAAATCTAATAATGTATACTTAGAAAATTAGAAGAATAAATCAGACAGACAAATTGATAGGACAGACATGATAAATTAGATGAGGTAAATAGATAGAAAGATAGATAGATTAGATAGGATAGATAGATACATGAGATAGATACATTTGATAGAAAGATAAGTAGATTGATTAGGTAAGACAGACAGGTATGGTAAATAGATTAAGAAAAATAGTTGTAATAGATAGATAAAATAGATAAAATGATGGGTGAATAGATAGACAGAAAGATTAAGTTAGATTGATAGATAGATATCGATGGATAGATAGGTCACATAAGATCAAAGAGAGATGGACAGATAGACAGACAAACAGAAAGACAGACAGACAGATAGACAGATAGATAGATAGATAGATTGACTGATAGATAGATAGATGGATGGAAGATGGATGAATGGATAAACAGAAAGTTAAACAGCAGGATTACTAGGTAATATAGATAGATAAGATTGATAGATGATAGATAGATAGATAGATAGATAGATAGATAGATAGATAGATAGATAGATAGATAGATAGATAGATAGATAGATAGATAGATAGATAAAGTGGATAGATGGATGAATGTATTGATCGATCGATATACAGATAGATACATCTTAAATGTATGTTTATATTTATGCCAGAGTAATAGGTTTAATATGGAGGCACTAATGACCCTACTTAGCTGAACTTTCAGCATGCTTCATTATGAAAGGATTCTATGGGTGAAAGCAGTTATAATGTAGTGAGCCTCTTGAAATATGGTAAGATGGGAGAATATAGCAAAACTAGTGATGATCGGTATTGGCAGTTAATGATGCAAAGAATCCAAATGCAAGAATATGTTTATGCCTTGTAGGAAAAAAGAGATATCTAAATTTTCAGACAGTCATCACCATCATCATCATCATCATCTGCAGCAGCAGCATCACCACTATCATCATTGTCATCAGCATTACCATCATCACCATCGCCTCCTCCTTTTCCTCCATCCTTTCATCCTCATCTTCTTTTCCTCTTCTTCCTTTCCTCTTCTTCCTTTCCTCCTCCTCCTTTCCTCTTCTTCCTTTCCTCTTCTTCCTTTCCTCCTCCTTCTCCTACTCCTCCTCCCCCTCCTTCTTTCTCCCTCTTCTCTTTTCTCCTCTCCTCCTCCTCTTCCTTTCTCCCCTCTTCCTTATTATTATTACCATTATTATTATTATTATTATTATTATTATTATTATTATTATTATTATTATCATTATTCAGGTCACTGCCTGGAATCAAACTCAGAATCTTGGGCTTAGTATCCCGCGCTCTTAACCACTATGCCATATGGCGCAGTGGTTAAGCACATGGGCTACTAACCCCAAGACTCCAAGTTCGATTTCAGGCAGTGACCTGAATAATAATAATAATAATAATAATTACATTGAAAAATACCTTAAGAATGAGAACCCAGGTTTGAAATTTCCCCAAGACACTTGATGAAGGCTGGAGGGTATATCAGCTGAAATGCTGTGTTAACAACAAACAAGATGAGCACAAATCTCCATCAAATGTAAATAATGTAAATAATTCCTCATCTCTTAAATATAGATCTGTAATACTATCCATGTATAAGAAACTCCTATATTTTTTTAACCTAATTTTTGATAAAAAAAGGGTTCCTTATATGCACTAAAATATGGTATTTAATATAAACTACTCATCATATGTGGAGGTACATGGCCTAGTGGTTAGGGTGTTGGACTCATGATTGTAAGATTGTAGTTTCGATTCCTGGACTGGACGATGTGCTATGTTCTTGAACAAAACACCTCATTTCCTGTTGTTCCAGTCCACTCAGCTGGCAAAAATGAGTAATCCTGCGATGGATTGGTGTCCTGTCCAGATGAGGAATTTATATGCCACTGAAACCGGGAAACCAGTCCTTATGAGCCTGGCATGGCTTGAGAAGGAAACATTTCTTCTTCTTTACTCATCGTATATTTACTATAGTTTACCTTTCAAATACTGGATCATCTTGCTGAATTCATTTATAAAGGACCAGGTTATACGCTTCAGTTGAGAGTTAGTTGATGAGTTGATGGTTGGTCATACACTAAGTGTGTACTTATGAATGAGAGGTAATGAAGAGGAGGACTAAGTAGTGCTTTGCTTGAATGAGCAGGAATGTCTCTGACATCATAAAGTAGGTCAGTGAAACAAAAGTAGGTTGATATCTTTAAATTAGTTTGTATGTGTTTGCACATGCAGTGTGTTTGTGTGTGTGTGTCTGTGTTAGTACGTATGTATTTCACTTGTAAATCTATATGTGTGTATAGATTTGAGGGTATGTGGGTGTTCTGTTAATATTCTAGCATGGAATTCAATGCAAAAATATTGTAGGTTGAAGATAATCCATGTAGAAATTTTTACCTTCAGACTGATATTCATCATTCAAGGTGATTTTGATTTATGTGTGTGAGTAATAGGTCATCTTGAAGATGATGAAGAGGAGCATGTATGAAAATGAAACAGAAATTGGAGAAGAAATTGAACTAAAATAAAGACGGACAGATGGGTAATTAGATAAGTAAAGAGATAGATAAGGAAGGTAAGAGACTTAGATAAGATATTTAGATAAGAGAAATAGATATATAAGATGGATATATTGTGAGATGGATGAAACAGATAAGGCAGATAGACAGGAGATATGGATAGCTGAGATATTTAGACAGACAGACAAATAGACATGCAAACAGATAGATAGATAGATAGATAGATAGATAGATAGATAGACAGACAGATGGAGATACAGACAGATGGAGAGAGAGACAGACAGGTACATAGACAGACAGACAGACAGATACATAGATAGACAGACAGATACATAGACAGACAGACAGACAGATAGATAGATAGATAAATATATATATATATATATATATATATATATATATATATATATATATATATATATATATATATGTATATATATATATATATATATATATACATATATATATATATATATATATATATATATATGGAGAGAGAGAGAGAGAGAGAGAGAGAGAGACAGAGAGACAGAGAGAGAGACAGAGAGACAGAGAGAGAGAGAGAAAGAGAGATAGAGAGATGGCTGAAAGCTTGATAGATGGACAGACATGGATATCTCCGACTATATTGATTTCTCAAGCACCAAAGATAAACATATCCCTCAATCACTGTCTTTCTTCAATAGCCATATTCCTTTCTACATATGTTATATCAATAATTACCCTCTTAAATTTACTAAGACATGAAATATATACTAATTTACCAACACGGAATATTTTTTCTTTTCAGCTGATAGATGAGTTGAACAAAGAAACTGCCTGCTACAGTGCACTTGCGATTGGTCTTGGAGGTTCGCACGATTCCCCAAATTTAAGGAATGAACTGAAGAGAGTACGAACCAAGTCTTTTCATTTGGCTAAACAGACTTTGGAAATTTTAACACAGCTTTATCAAAGGTATTTCGCCAATTTTCTTCTGTAGTCACAAGGGCCTGAAATTTTAGGGGAGGTGGGAGCTTGTCAATTACAAATAAGGGTACTTGATGTAACCTGACATTAGGAATTTTTCTTCCCAACAGTTCAATCTTTTGTGTGTAAATGAAATGATAACAATAATGCTGGTGGTGTTGGTGGTGGTGGTGGTATTGGTGGTGGGGGTGGTATTGGTGGTGGTGGTGGTATTGGTGGTGGTGGTGGTATTGGTGGTGGTGGTGGTAAAGATAATGATATGAGAATTCCTATATCTTTTTATCCATTAGCTTGATACGTCATTTAACATGAAGATATTCTTTACATTTATGCTTTACTTACATATTGACTCTGACGCAACTATAAGTCTTAATCTTCTTCATATACAATTGGTGTAATTTAGCATGAATAGGTTAATCACTTAAACTGTTCATTTGTTAGTAATAATTATACTGTAATTGCACTAAGTATCTAGAATATTGGCAATTAATTAAGCTCAAAGCTGAAGCTACACTTTGTAATGGAGATAATGACTGAATGAAATAACCTCAGAATACTAGGAAATTCTACATGTTCACTCAATCTGCTAAAAATAGCAACCAAATTTTCTTCAAATCAAGTCCTACTATATTAAAAAAGCAAAAAAGAAAAGGGAAGACATATTGGTTAATGCAGGGGTTTTCAAACTGTGGTCCGCGGACCACAGGAGGTCCGCAAGGACAAGACAGGGGGTCCGTGGACAGCAAATACTTTTTATGGGCAATTTGATTTTATGTATGTTTTTTAATCGAAATCTTTTAATTGACAATAAACCTATTTGTTAAATACTGTTAAATAAATAAATGTAAAAATATATGTTATTTTAAGCAAATATTTATGTATAAATTTCATAAAGCCTGAAATATAAAGAGGTCTGCAAGTCAAACAGTTTGAAAACCCCTGGGTTAATGTAGTCCTAGATATTCTCATAAGAAATGTGGGATGATTACAGATGATATGTCTTTGATCAAGGGTCTCTTTAATCAGAACTGGCTGGCAGGTAAAAAAACAACAACAGCGATGATATCGACAATAGCAACAACAGTGTTGACGATAATGACAACAACAACAACAATAACAGCAACTGGTATAGCTATAATACAGTTCAGCTGTTCCTGTAATGCAGAAAAAGAAGGAGTTACAAAAAAAGGAGGCAGGTGCTGGAAAGACCCTGGCTTTGAGTAAAAGAAAATACAGGAGGATCAGTTAATTATGATTCTATTCAACATAATCCTCTCTCAAGTTAACACACTTATTGCAATGATCCTTCATTTTTTCTAAGCTCTGTAAAAGAACTTGGAAGGTTGGACCTTCAGCCAGGCCTTTCACAATACCCTTAAAGCCAGGAGCTTTTCAGCACTCCACGAATACATACATGTATTGTATATATGTGTGTGTGTGTGTGCATATATACATATATATATATATATATATATATATATATATATATATATATATATATATATATATATATATATATATATATCATCATCATCATCGTTTAACGTCCGCTTTCCATGCTAGCATGGGTTGGACGACTTGACTGAGGACTGGCAAGCCAGAAGGCTGCACCAGGCTCCAATCTGATCTGGCAGAGTTTCTACAGCTGGATGCCCTTCCTAACGCCAACCACTCTGAGAGTGTAGTGGGTGCTTTTACGTGCCACCGGCACGAGGGCCAGTCACACGGTACTGGCAACGGCCACGCTCAAAATGGTGTATTTTACGTGCCACCTGCACGGGAGCCAGTCCAGTGACACTAGCAACAAAAAGGTGTTTATATATATATATATATTGGTGGCATGTCAAAAGCAATATCTGAACATGATCAATGCCAGGACTGTCTGACTGGTTCCTGTGCTGGTGGCACGTAAAAAGCACCCACTACGCTCTCGGAGTGGTTGGCGTTAGGAAGGGCAGCCAGCTGTAGAAACATTGCCAGATCAGACTGGTGCCTGGTGCAGCCGCTGGCTTTCCAGACCTCAGTCAAACAGCCCAACCCATGCCAGCATGGAAAAACAGACGTTAAACAATGATGACGATGATGATGATGATGATGGCATATTCATATGTATATGATAATGATAATAATAAAAATAATAACAATAATAATAATAATAATAATACTAAATAAATAATTTGTACAAATGCATATAATTCGCTTAGTGTGTTTAAATGTTGAGTAGAGCACCGGCACAGTCTAGGCTACCTGTTGCCATCCGTAGTTGTGGTACACTTCCGTTGGATCTACTTCAGGAACTCTGCTGTGGCAGTTATGGTAATAGTATTAATTAATGGTAAGGTGGTGAGTTGGCAGAAACGTTGGGTGAAATGCTTCGCAGTATTTTGTCTGTCTTTACATTCTGAGTGGAATACATCTGATGGTTTTCATGGACTGCCATGTTGGCTTGGTGATAACTATTAATATTCAGTACCGCTGCCGTAGTCTCCTTTAGAGAGTTTTAGAAATATTAATATTTCTATTTTTGAAAACCAGTGGATGTATTCCACTGAATTTAGGTAAATAATCCTTTGTACAGACGGTCAGTAGCGACGCCTGCTGGGTTTGGCTGCTCTACATTGATAAGGGGGAAATACCCCGAAACTAGTCTGTAGATGCCAGATCAGCAAGGTGAAGCAGCTGACCTCCCCTGTTCGAAGGTTATAAAGGACACAGGTACATGTGTCACATAGCTAGCTAGAGGCGATGGCCTCTTGGAGCTAATCAATGGCAGCATGCGTCCTATTTTTCTGGACTGCCATGTTAGCTTGGCGTTAACTATTAATATCCAGTACTGCTGCCGTAGTCTCCTTTAGAAAGATTTAGAAATATTAATATTTTTAAACAAACATCACTGTCTTAAAATCAGTGGTGCTCATTTCCAGTCTTCCATGAAAACATGTCTGGGCTATAGAGTAATATTACCTTGCAGAAAAGCAGGTGATGGTTGGTGACAGGAAGAGTATCTGGCCATAGAAAATATGCCTCAATGAATTCCATCTGACCTATGCAAGCGTGGAAGAGTGGAAGTTAAAATTACAATGACAACAATAATGATGATGTTAGTGATGATGATGATGATGATGATGATGATGATGAAGATGCTAATGACTATGATGACAATGTTGATGATGATGATAACGATGATGGTGATGATGATAACAACGATGATGATTAGTGTAATGAAGATGATGATGATAAAGATGTGGATAATGATGATGATGAATATGATGACGATGACAAAGATGAAAGCAACAATGACGGTACTGATGATGACAACGATGATGTTGATTAGTGTAATGAAGATGATGATAAAAATAATGATGATGATAATGATGATGATGACGACGATGACGACAAAGTAAACAACATTGATGATGGTAATGATGACGACAATGACAATGATGATGATGATGATGATGACGATGGTAATGTTGATGATGATAATGATGAAGATGATGATGGTAACAATGATAATGACGATGATGAAGATGATAACAATGACGATGATGATGATGACGACGACGACGACGACGATGGCAAAAAACGATGATGATGACGAATTCAATCTCACAGCCGTGTTTCTGCCAACATTGCATTGCATTATATAACACACATTATTATATTATATTACAACATTTAATATTATATTCTAAGCATTTTTGAGATTAAATTCATTGAAGTGCTGTAAATATTAATTAACAAACAGTAAGGAAAGAAGCTGGTTTCCAAGAGAAAAAGATCATTTTTAAGGAAACATCATCTCAGAAATACAAGATCCTAAAATAAAAGGCTGCTTGAGAAATGATTAATTTATAAAATATCACAAAATACTTTTTATATTCTTTTGGAAATGCATCTGAATATCTTTTTTGTTTACCTTTCACTTGTTTCAGTCAGTAGACTGAGGCCATACTGGGGCACTGCCTTGAGGAAATTTAGTCGAATGAATCAATTTCTGTACTTTTTTTAAAGACGAATACTTATTCTATTGGGCTTTTTTGTTGATCTGCTAAGTTACAGGGATGTAAACACAACTATACTGGTTGTCAAGCATTGGTGACATTGTATCCGCCCCTACCACATAGATAAATACATAAATAAATGAATATATAAATAGTATTGAATTGAAGTGTCTGGTGGTATAATAATGATGTGTCCATTTATTTTTATCATGCTCCTGTATTCTAGAAT
>NC_142937.1:15722726-15725226 GCF_046866305.1 Octopus bimaculoides
ATATGCTCACACACAATCAGAGCACAAATGAGTGAGTGAGCAAGCCAAAGAGAGAGAGAGAGAGAGAGAGAGAGAGAGATAGAGAGTGAGAGAGAGAGAGAGACAGAGAGAGACAGACAGACAGACAGACAGACAGACAGAGAAAGAGAGAGAGAATGAGAAAAATCATTAATGTCTGATGTTAAATAAATCAGCGCATTGAATCTGCGACACCAAATAACTGGCACCACAATCATCATCATCATCATCATCATCATCATCGTTTAACGTCCGCTTTCCATGCTAGCATGGGTTGGACGATTTGACTGAGGACTGGTGAAACCGGATGGCAACACCAGGCTCCAGTCTGATTTGGCAGAGTTTCTACAGCTGGATGCCCTTCCTAACGCCAACCACTCAGAGAGTGTGCCAAAACATCTCATACCAAATTAGAAGACACTTTTCTAGTATGCTGTACAGTGGGAATGAACCTGGAACCACATGCTTGTGAGGTGAAGTCCTGAAACCATACGACCACACTGGTTTAAACAAACTGGCTTTCTCAGTCTCTCAGGTTTGTGTGAAACTATTGACTTAAGAAGTTATAGAAAATCCATTAGTTTTTCTCAACAACCTGTTTTCTATCTCTAGTTTATTGTTCCAAACAACCTTAATAACAAAATGTAGTGTCTTGCTCATTAATTTGTCTTAGAGTCTTTGAAGAGAGTATTTATTTTCTTTTAAGATAATTTCATGTGAAAAATTCAACAATAAGGAACAACGCAATGTATAATATTGATTAAGCAATTTGCTCATAATTGCAACACAAAAGCTACATTGATAGCAGTATTAACCAGCTTAGCTCATAGGTCAGGTGTGTTTAAATTATCACAATCATTGAAGTAGTTGGTTTTTAAGGACATTATGGCTGTTGCTGTAAACAGTTCTTTGACATAAAGATAGATAAATTATTGATTTTATTTTTGATTTACAAGACACAGACATCTGGGTGTATAGGTGAAGCTATGAATCTGATAACATATGGATCTATGCATTTATAAAGAAATTATTTAGACAGAGGAAGGGAAGGAGAAGGACGAGGAAGTGGAAGAGTTAACAACATCAATATTTACATGTTGTTCCATATTTGGTGTAATGGATTTGGTCGTCTTTTAGTTTGAGATTGTTAGATGACTGTAATAAAAAGACATACACACATATATATGAATGCGTGTCTGTGCATACATGTGTGTGTGTGTATGCGCGCATATATGTGTGTATGTGTGTGTGTGTAGCCTTGGCCTTATGTGATGGTTGTAAGGCGGTGAGCAGGCAGAATTGTTAGCACACAGGGCGAAATGCTTAGCGGCATTTCGCCCATCACTACGTTCTGAGTTCAAATTTTGCCGAGGTCAACTTTGCCTTTCATCCTTTCGGGGTTGATAAATTAAGTATCAGTGAGACACTGGGGTCGATATAATTGACTAGATCTTTCCCCACAAATTTCAGGCCTTGTGCCTAAGGTAGAAAGGGTTATTATTATTATTATTGCTATTGTTATTAAGGTGGCGAGCTGGCAGAATCATTAGCATGCCAGGTGAAATGCTTAGCGGTATTGCGTCTGCTGCTACATTCTAGGCTCAAATTCCACAGAGGTTGACTTTGTCTTTCATCCTTTCGGGGTTGATGAATTAAGTACCAGTCAAGTACTGGGGATGATGTGATTGACTGTCCCCTCCTGCCAAATTTCAGGCCATACATAAAAACCATGCCACTGCAGACCTTGCTGGTGATGGTGCCATATAAAAGTATCCTGTTCACTCTGTTACGTGGTTGGTGTTAGGAAGGGCATCTGGCCATAAAAACTATGCCAAATCAGACATTAGAGGTTAGGACAGTCCTCTGGCTTATTGGTTTCTGTCAAACTGTCCATCCCAGGCCAGCATGGAAGATGAATATCAAATGATGATGATGATGATGGAATGATGATAATATATATGACAGTCTTCCACACAGTTTTCGTCAGCCATATTCACAAGGCATTGATCATCATGGGGCCATAATAAAAGACACTTGCCCAAGGTGCCATGTGTGTGACTGAACCCAAAACCATATGGTTGTAAAGCAAGCTTCTTAACCACACAGCTATACCTGCACCTGTTAAAACGTACCCGGGCTGGTGACACATAAAAAGTATCTGTGCTAGCGTCATGTAAAAAGCACCTGTGCTGGTGCCACTTAAAAGGCACCAGGGCTGGTGTCACATAAAAAGCATCTGTGTTTGTTCAACATCAAAAGCACTTGGGCTGGTGCCACTTAAAAAGCACCCATTACACTCTTAGAGTAATTGGCATTAAGAAGGGCATCCAGCTGTAGAAACCATGCCCAAACAAATGATGGGAGCCTGGTGCTGCTCTACAGCCGGCCAGCTCTTGTCAAACCGTCCAACCCATGCCAGCAGGGAAAGCGGATATTAAACGATGATGATTATGATGATGATAACGATTCTTACACATTCACA